>NC_044192.1:13817308-13984808 GCF_900880675.1 Sparus aurata | reverse complement strand
CTCCCCCAAGCCTCATGCTGATCAACACACTCCTGGTTTATGACTCACAAGATAACAAAGACTGCGGTGGACATCCAAATTGATGGGGTTTGTTTGTGGCGAGAGAAAAGGCCTTTTGTCAAAAAAGTTGGTTCAAATGTCGCCCATGGTGCTGATAAATCACCACATTACACGCCAAACCTCCATTTGTCCCTCCTCTCTTGTAAGCCGGTGATTTGTAGTTGGCTCCGTTTTTGTCAGCTCATGCCTAAGTGGGCTGAGGTTTGTCTAAGCTCTGAGACTTTTTGTTGTCTCAACCATAAATTAGATTGATTATGTGTTTTTCAGTTAATCCCTCCCGAGATCATGTTCATCTCTCAGCGACTGAAGTCAAAATACACTTAACAGGGAACACTTGCCTAGTTTGGCATGGCTTTAGAAAGCCAATCAATGCTTTACATCAAAGTGCTGTAAGTAAGCAACTTTCCTACATTTACAGTGAGTACACGAATAACAAAGAAGTCCCGGCATAAAACTCCACTTTCATGATTAGAGAACAAATACATGTACATCTGTAATGGTGACACAGTCTGATCCTCGAAGACACTTTACTACTCCGGTGATATGCAAATGATTAATCAGGACTGCTTCAAGGTCAGGGACTCGGGCAATTTACATTTAGCATGGCCAGTGGCAAAACAAATCAATTTCCCCGGCCTTAAACGGTTTAACGGCGACACACATGCAATCAGGTGAGCTGAGCACGTAGACGTGTGTGTATTACTGACGGACTGACTCACTGAGGGGTATTGAGAGGTTACATCCTCCCACACTCTTGAACGCATCCTCTGTACGGGGAATCAGTTGCAAAAAAAAAAAAAAAAAGTGACAGATATGGAGCAATAGATGAATAACTAAAACCCCCACAGAACTGGGTGCCAGGCAACAGATGCTGATAACTGCCTCAGATTAGGTCCTAGATTGTCGTCGGCTCCTGCCAAGACTCTGATGCTATATTAATCCTCCCTCTCTCCATCCCTTCCCCTGATCGCGTCTGTGCCACCACGGTGTGTCATCTCTACATTATGTCTACGTTGGAGCACCAGGTGTGGAAATGGAGATGAAATGTTAATTTCGATTGCCGCGAAAACTTTCACATAAGCAGGGAATGATATGGCAGAAGAAAAGAAGATTAAACTTTTATAGCATATTGATTCAGGCTCGATTGGGGCCCCAGATGTTGGGGGTAAATATGGCTTCGTGATTTTTAAGGGAAGTTTTGAAACATTTTCTTTTGATGGCACCTGGAAAAGCTTTCATACAGCCGATGAGACCCCCCCCCCCCCGAGCACATATCATAACCTTTAGCGGAAATATGTTTTATCATTCAAGCAGCTATTTTGAACGTCAAAGTGTACTTTTTTTTCAGGATGTTCTGCTCTGTGCTGAGCTAAATGTCAATGTTCTGTTTGGACTTGGATTCAGAAGCCCGCCGAAAGCAGAGCCAGGACACCTTTGGAGAAATTAGATATGGACTTGACAGAAACTTCTCAGTCAGCGGTTATGTCAGTACAGATAAGGAGGAGAGTGTGTATGTGTGTGTGAAAAAGTTCAAAAAGAACAGAAAGAAGTTGTGCTGACACAACAAAGTTTTGACTTGTGTTTCTTTTGGACTGGAGTTGCAGGCTTTCCGCATTAAATAGTTTTTTTTCTTATCAAATTAATGAAAAAGGGGAAATCCAGAGGGACAGAGCGATTTTCATCCAACAGTGGAGGATTATTCAGATCCTTTACATAAGTAAAAACAGCAGTATTACAACAATAAAAAACAAAAGTACATCACAAATGAGGGCCATGTACCGGCCCAGTCGCTAGGGTAAAATGTTTGCTGTTAACGTCTCAGCAAACTACAGAGATGTTTAAAACTCTACATGCATGGGTGCAGATCCTGGGGGGATTTCTGAAAAACATGAATTGTTCCCCCCCCCAATAATGAATAACAAATTGAATTGAATTGAATATTTTTCATGATTTTGTTGAGTCTACTGGTCAGATTGATAAAAAAGGGGGGGGCAACATAGGTACATTTTGTTAAAAGGACTTTTTTTTTTTTTTTTGTATAAAACATGACTATACAAATGAAAAGATATGAATTAATTTTCAAGTTGTAAAATTATTTATCCTCTGTTTTATTCAGGAGTTGTCCAGATACAGATAAGAAGAGTTATACAGAAAAGAAGAGTTATACATATGAGAAGAGTTATACAGATACAGGATCTCTTCTTCCAGGGAGTCCTGGAAAATGACAGATGAAAACAAACAAGGAATGATTTTATATAAATTTATGTAAATAAATCAGATTTTGTTGGGTCGACTTGTGTTGTGTTTATTGTGCTCTTAGAACTGTGTTTTTTTTTTAGAACTGTTTACCATCATAACTGGCATTGTAAAAACACGATCAGTTAATTTACACAACTTGGTTAGGGCTTCATATTTTGATATTCATCCATATCAATTAATCATGCATAAAGCATTGCCCATACACTGGGAGAAAAGGAAGATGTTAAGAAGAATTGGGGATCTGGGAGGGTTGGAGGGAGGCGAAAGATAAGAACATGAGTAGACATTACATGCCCAAGACCCTTCAAATTATGATTTACTAATAAAACAGTTAAGTAAGCAGTGATACACACTGTTGGCTGTTTAGGACAAATAAACAAGAAAGGTAAGCACAATAAATGATTCCCTGTGCAGTACTTTTTGAATGATATGGCGAGCCTCTACGAAGTTGTGATTTATGGTGGCATTGTATGAGTTGCATACGGGCCAAAAAGAAAAAATCCCTTTTGTGTCCCCCCCACCAATCCTGACATCGGATCTGCACCCCTGTGTACATGCCATAGTAGGGCAGGGCGATATGGCTGAAAAATGTATCATGATATAAGTGTTTCATATCAGTCAGTATCGATAACTATTGATTTTTTTCTAAAAATCTATTTGAAATAAGAATGTAACTGGGGTCAAGCACTTGAACAAGATTCTTGTATCCAGACTTCTCAACTGTTCTGAGCAGTAGCAAGTCCTTCGCTAAATGATATGCCACTGCATCCATTATTTCTTCATAACGTTTTGATGTTTTGTCGTATGACACTGCTGCCGAGTACCTCTCCATGGTGGTCTGTTGCTGCTTGTGTGGTGTTCCACCTGTACCGGCATTTGTCGATGGCCGTGGCTGTTTGACGATACTGTACTCCAACGGATGAGAGCAGCTGAGGTGGTAAAATAAATGTGTCGTATTGCCAGACTTGATAGTGACGACGACCTTGCGTAGTTTGCAGACAACATCGGTCTGACAATTGTCGGACTTAAAATATCAGAAATACTGCCGAACTGGTGACGTGACCTTTCCTCTTTTATCCATAATTTCCTCTCATGCTGTCGCACACATTTTCTCCTTTCACTCTAAGCCGCTCTTTTTGTTAGAGCAGTCATGAGGCACGATGGCAAAACATGAAAGTGCTACTGTGCATGTCACTCAACAGGTTGTTGCTAGGTTACCAAAGAGCGAGTGAGTTTGTCATGCCACCAACCTTGCTTAGCTCAGCCGGGAGAGGTCGAGAGGCTAAAGCCCTTCCTCTGCTTACATCCCCCAGAATGCCTTGCGGTTCTGGATTGGGGTTTTCTTCCTGTTTTTGAATGAAGTTCAGTGAAATTATCGAACATTCTATCGAGCGTATTTTCTATTGATATTGATCATGTGTCTAGCCCGATAGATATTGTTATCGTTTTATCACCCAGCCCTATGCCATAGACTACATAATGTATTGACATTTCCACCAAACGTGTCATATCGTCAGTGGTGGCCTCAGGATGTTTGAGGGGCAAAGTGAAAAAAACATAACAAAGGGCACCAGGGTGCAGAAAGTCGTTCTATATTTTTAGTGAAGACACCACATTTTGTTCACTTAAACCAAAACATGTAATTTTCCCTAACCCTAACCGAGTGGTTTCTGTGCCTCAACCGTTCCTGAGCATAAGCACAGTGTTACATTATTGGCATCGGGTTGACTGATCTGAAAATGTCACTTAAGTAAAAGAAGCATGATATTTTATGAGCTGATCACATGTTTTGTGTGTATATTCCTGATCATCTGTAAAATCACTACTAACTATGGCTATCCAACAAATGTAGTGGAGTAACATATCTCTCTGAATTGCAGTGGAGTAAAAGTACGAAGTAAGGAAATACCCAAGTAAAGTTAAAATATCTTACTTTTGAACTCACTGCATTTCTTAAACCAAACCCAATATTTGTATATTCTTGATATTTCTTCCTCTATTCCGTTCCACATCAACCTTGACAAATGTTCTGGTTTTACAGGCTGAGACTGATAGCATCCTTCTAGATTCTCAAATTGTAAGCCAGTGACCTCTGCCCCGAGTAGATGGAAAAACTTCACACTTCATACTGTCGGCAGAGGGAAGAGACGAGGACACAGGACAGAGACTCTGAGGACACGGATTTTCCACAGCAGCCAGTCAGCGGGCTGAACGGAGCAGCTTAATTGAAGAGCCTGAAATAGAGACTCTCTATTAAGGCTGGAGAGGCTCCCTGCACCAGCAGCCTATCAGGAGTAACAATTCTCTGACTTTGCTCTCTGTGTACCCTCAAGATAGAAGAGGGAGGAAAAAAAGGGCCACAATTACCAAACAGCACAAAGATGCTGCATAGTCATAGATTGGAGGCTCATTTGTGCGTGTTGTGCCGAGTTAGCGCTGACACGAGGTGGTGTGCCTGGTAACCTGCAGACAAGTCGCTACACCAAAGTGCAGTTGTGTTTTTGTGAGATTGCAGTGTTAAATCCAAAATCACAGTTTGAGTATTTGGTGATTATATGTTAAGTTAATCATAATGAATGCAGTAGACGGTAGCGGTAAGAGTGCTGGGTTGTCTGCTGTGCTCCCCCACAGTTATGAGGAAAAGCCTGTAGTTCTGTACTATTTCTCGGTTGTGGACTTAGTGATTTAACCACTGTGGTTGCTCTAACTTGAGTTGTGGGAGCATTGCACTCTACTGGCAGCTATTATGTACTACAGAGAGGGCTCCAGTTTGAGACCGCCTTACATTTTCAGGTCTGAACGACAGTGAACACCTCATCTGATAATTGACGGATGGCACCTGGAGCTCTGTGCCTCGCTGTCGACAACAACACAAAAACCATCAACACAGCTTTAAGTTTGTGTTCAGCGCTGCCAATAAGACACAGGGAGTTGTGTGATGTGTGACTCTGAAACCACAGAGTAACAGGGTACCTCACCATAATACCTCCAAGCGTTCCTATCCTGAAAGTGCTTTAAGAGTTCGAGGCGGGCTGTCATATTAGCTCACCTGCCGGTCTAAAGCTTTTGATTTCCCCAGGTGAACCCATCGACATTTATCTTGCCTTCTCCATTAAGCTCCACAGACATCTTGCAGCTCCACAGACCAACCATTCCGGCTCTTACAGTGACTGTGCCACCAGATGGCAGTCAATAATACTGTAATCCCAAAAATCCAGGAATCAATGCAAGGGAAGCTTTCGCTGGAAAGATTAATAATGCCTGAATAATTCATGTAAGTAGTCAACAGATGGTTTATGTGGTGACATTTATAACATTTAATGCAACTTTCATTGCATCTGCAAGTACCGATTTGTGTTTCCAAATGTTGTGTCACGCCTCACTTTTATGCATAACATATTATTCATGTCACGTTTTCTTTTTAAGTTCCTTTATTAATACTTTTGTTCTGTGAATGGTTATGCCTGATATTGGATTTAATCTGTTTGTGAATATCTATATGACAAGTATGTTAAACTGAATCTAATCAAAAGTTCATCCTTTCGGCAGTGGTAAGAAAGTAATAACGCAAATTGCTTCATTGTAAAAAGCTATTTGAGTAAAAGCGGAAGTCATCCATACAAATAGATAGATTTAATGTGAGAAAGTTAAAATATCAGAGGTAATTTTCTGGCAATAAAGCTACTTAAGTATCAAAAGCAGACGACAAAGTAAACGACACATATGTTTACATGTATGTATACACTGTACAATATTGGTTCATTGATTATCTGATGTGCAACATTTTTCCTGTTATCAAAATACAATCCTGGTGTGTGTGTGTGTGTGTGTGTGTGTGTGTGTGTGATGATGCCCTTTGGTGTGTCAGAGGGACCCAAACAATGTGGCTGAGAGTGAGGTACAGGAGGATGGATGGGAGTGGATTGGAGGTTACTATGGATACTCACAGCACTGTTATTATTGCAGAAAAAATAAAAGTAAATACATAAATAAATACAGGTCATAAGGATTTTAAACATTATTTAGTGTTTTAAACACCTGTTTAAAAAATGAAAATAAATTGACCTTTTACTGCTGTCTGTGAATGTTTTTAATTTCTGTGCAAAACCAATAAAGACATAAAGACGTGTTGTCTCTGATGCAGCATACAGTGTAACTACTAATTTAATCAACCAGTAAATATAGTGGAGTAAAAGTATAAACTTGCCAGCAAAATGTAGTCAAGTGGAGCACAGTACTAGTGTAAATGTACTTAGTTACATTCCATGACTTTAAGTAACTTTACTCAGTTGCTATTTATAGGTTTAAGTTCCTAAAACTTATATTTGAGTATTTTCAGATGCTTTATATTCCCATGCAACTAAATTTAAGAGGCAATGTAATCTTTTAAATTCTCCTAACAGCTGTAGTTACAAGTTACTTTTCAGATTACTACCTAACAGATGAGGTAAGTAGGAAAGTACAGTATTTTTAGGCCTATGTTAAATACTTGTAAGTATATTATGCATCACTGCGTCCTAAAATAACATGATAGTATGACTCTAAACCATCTTAATGCATCAAATTTCAAAGAATAATTCTGGAAAAGTATCATAACAAACAACATCAACTGTGTAATACTGCAAAAAAAAAGTGTAATAGCGTCACTATAACGTCCATGAACAAACCACAAGTCCGAGTTTAACATATTGTCCGGTAAAATACTGTAAACTCCATTAAATAGCTTGCTCTACGTGCCTTGAAGTCCTTGAAGAAGAAGCAGCAGCCGATGAAGAACTGCTAAACAAAGAAACCCAACCAAAACCCAAGAGGAGGGACGTCACTGCTCCTGCCCCCTTTTCCCAGTAGCTCGCCTCCTATTGGTCAGCGTCCGGAGGTCTGCCTCGCTCATTGGCTGTCTCTGCTGCCGGTCAGAACCAGCGCTTGGTCGTTCAGTGTCCCGCTGCGTCGGGATCAGAGGACGCAAATCAAGTGAAACAAATCTCCTGACAGGAGAAAAAAGTTCATGCCGGAGTTTTCACATACCTCAGAGGGACACATGAAGGTAAGTAATCCGACAGAAAACTTGTTTGTGTTAATTAGGAGACGATATTTTCGCCGTGTTGTTGTCGTGTTTAGTTTTGGTCCAAAAGAAGAGGAACGCACACACACACAAAAAGATGTAACGTTAGTTAGCAAAAGTAGTTTAGAGGCAACAGGCCGAACCGCTTGGACTGCATCTTCTTTTAGATAAAAATGTCAGGAAAATGTGTTTTGTTCGTGAAAAATGTCGGCTGTCCTCGTCAAAAAAAAAAAAGCTTTTCAGCGAAGAAGAAAAGCCACAGCAACATCTCAGTGAGACGCTGACGGCCGTTTGGTCTTCTTCTTCTTCTTCTTCTTCTTCTTCTGTTTAAATTCATCTCCATTGGCTCCAGTCGTTGAGTAACTAACGCTTATTTTACTCATTATCTAGATACACGTATTCGTTTTTAACTTAAGCTATGTATTTTAAGACTAGGTTGCATTAAAGCCATTAGGTAGCAAGCTGACCTACACCAAAAAAATTAGGTTGGCCAACAAATCCAATTTAGCATCCAGACATGCTGCATCTGGTCACACATCCTGATTACCACAACAAGGATATGCAGCAGACCTCTCAGACTGTACTTCCCCTCACTTGACCCTCATTCCATGTTCAGGTTTGTGGGCCAAAGAGGTTTTTTTACAGTCTGTGACATGTTTTCGTGCGCACACTGTGTTTTTCCTAGTAAAACCAGCTGGAAGTTGATGTGAGGGAAAACTACTAGAGCCACTGAAATCTAAAAATAACCTGCAAAAAACACCCTGCAAATGGTTAGTGTAACTTTTGCTGCTATTTGACGTGAGCAGTTGACTTAAAAACAGCTGTGCAACTAAGTTGGTCTGGGTGATGTGATTTGCTGTACACATTAAGAGTCATAAACATCTACTCAGGAACTGAGGCCCCCTCCTGGAGTGAAGCATATGTTTTTGCAGTAAAAACTGCTGTGTGTTTTTAATAAGGTTACAGTGTTGCAGACGAGGCACATGGCTGACCGGGCTTAAAACAAACATGGATAAAAGGATTATGGACCCAAGGCTTTCCTGATCGGAAGTGGAGCCACAGAGAACGTGTGGGAACATTTGTATTTCCCATGCTATCTCTCAGTGTTTGTGTGATTACCAACTCCAACTCGGTTGGGAATTAGGTGAAATAATATTAGGATCCAAACAAGCGTGATGACACATGTAGGCCCCCGCTGGGCCAGACGTTTCTCATAACACTGCACACACTCTTCTCACAGTGATTACAGCGGCCTGTGAAATTAGCAGGCAAGCCTGTAAAACCAAAACCGAGGGAGGTGTGTACGCTGCAGTTTAATTAGCATTTTACCCATGTGGTTAAGCCACAGACCATGAGTGCTGGTGAAGGCAGGACTAAAAGACTGTGTGCCTCCTTTGTGAGAGGACGCTGCTGTAGGGATTAGGCTGTTAGTGCAGTTCACAAGGGTTATTCCACTTCTCCGTTCTGCCCAGGACTCTGCACAAGTTCCACAGTGTATTTCAATGCTGTCATGCTCATTTGCAGCACAATTTTAGCAACAAATTTGCAGAAGTTATTGAAGGTTCCTGCAAAATATTGTAGCTTCTAGCTGTGATATGAAAGGCTGATGGCTCCTGTGTCTCATTATGCAACCAGTGCTCCAAGAGATCAGTCCACCCCCTCTGAATGACTTCATGAAGTGGAAAGTTGTGGGGACCACACAGTGCTCAGAGTCCGGGCCCTGTTGAATGAAGGCTTGCTCAGGTGTGGATCTAAGTCAAGTAAATGGCAGCGAGAGAGATTCTCAGAGAGAATGTTGTGGTGAATCAAGCTGGAGTTGCACTTCTGTAATTAAGTAGTCAGCCAGTGCCGCGTGCTTCTATCCCTACGCGTCCCACACGACGATTCTCATCCGACAAAGCATGCTTAGTGTAAGAACATCAACAGCTTTGATCTTATTACAAAGAGCGGCCCGCATGCGTTCTCTTGGCCCGTGTGTGGTTGGATGTTTGAGGTGTGGACACCGCAGGGCTTGTCAGCAGAACCAACACAGCTGTGAGATTAGAGTGCAGGGACACTACAAAGAGACCACATCAACTGTCACAGAGGCATTATGAATGGGACATGCAGTGTTAAAAGCAAAACAAAGTGATTTTGTATTATTTTCATTAAACTTGAAAGTCTAGTTACATGCATATTATCTGTTGGCTGTAAACACAGATGTGGGACAGCTAGGATGCTGGAAGCTGACTCCCTCTTATTTGGTGTGTGATGATCCATCTGTGCCTGATGAACATGTCGGCTTGTGGTGTTGCCATGTTTGTGTCACCTCAAAGAGCTTGAATATCCAAAACCCACTGGGAAAATGAAACAAGCACCTTAGATGGAAAATGTAGCCCTCAGATTTGAGTAGTACCGTTGCAGCTGTAAATTGTGCAGTTATTCCATGTGTCCGAATGACAGTAGTTCCCTTTGTTCTTTATTTAGGTATTATTTTCCTGTTTTGCTTGAGCTATATTGCACACCTTGACTGCTTAAGTATATGTGTTATGCAGTGCAGCTCTGAACTACACCTAAAATAAGCTGTCTGTTTTCTTTTCATTCAGGAGTGAAATGTTACTACATTTTTGCACGCTGGTTCCGCGCTTCAAAATTACTCTCTTTCCCCAGATAATGACTACATATCCACACAAAGCTCATAAATCAGTGGGCGAGATCAGTTAGATCAGATGTCTGTCTTGATGTCTGATTTAGGGTTGTTGGAAAACACCCAGAGGTTTTTTGTTTTTTTTTGAAGATTAGATTTAATAACTGAGAAGTTATTGAGGGAAAACAATTTTCCAAGTTTCATATAAACGTTCTCAATTTTAAGAACTAAAGCAAACCAAATCAACAAAGTTCTCCTTTTTTAATCTTCTGTCCTCACAGTCCAAGCTGAATATGGAGAGTATGACCAAGCCAGAGTTGCTGATGCTTTTCAGCATCCTGGAGGGAGAGCTGGAGGCGCGGGACCTGGTCATCGATGCCCTGAAGGTACCTATTAATGAAGCGGTTTACATGAATATAACATTCAAGTGATTTGCGCTGCACAAAGTCTGTCTTTTTTTAATATCAAACACCCACTCCCTCTGGACTTTAAAGTGGCTGTTTTCAGATATGGAGCCATTTAATGGTGACAGTTTTTCAAAGCAAGGAAAATGTTTTTAATAATCTTCTTAAACCAATGCTGCAGCATATGGCCACAATATGGCATGCTTATTTTAGTAGTTTGCATGTAGAGCTTCTTACATTACATCTTACATTACATCTTACATTACAGCCACTCATTAGAAACATACGCAAGAGTTGTCACAATGTATGTGACTAATAAAAATAGTGGACGTCAGAGAAACAGCAGCTGTGGTTTGGGAGGTTTCTGTGAACATTTCAATACATCTTTTCATCCACAGCCACAAATCTCTATGACAGAACAAACTACCAGCTATAAAAGCCTTCACAAACCTACATTGGATGGCTACTGATGCCTGTTAAGATTTGTTGTTTATGGGTATAGAGTTGTGGATGCTTTTAATGTATCACAGTCATGCATTTGTTCGTGTATTCGGACCTAAGGTACATACAGATCTGGCAGCAAAAGAAGAAAATAAGTGCTGCAGATTTAATCACAGTAATCCTCATTTCCTGTAAAAAAAAAAAAAAAAAAAAAAAAAAGGCTCTCTGTGAAGAAATGACAAAGCCACGTCTGTGAAGTTAATATTCCTCTGGATCCATCCAATTTGCTTGCAACAAACAAGTGTCTGTGCCTCTGGAGAATGGAGTAGATCTCCCAAGGCGCTGTCTCATAAATCATCCTTTTCATAACTTTAAATGAGTACTGAACATTAACTCAATTAGAAATAGCCTCAATATACAGTACACACACAGTTTGACACAGAGCAGCTAGCTCCAACCCTAGGTTGTCTTACTTTGGCAGGATTAATGCTGCATTTCAATTAAAGGATTGTCAGGCTATTTTCCCCCACGTTGTCCTTTGCAGTGCTGTGTCCTGCAGGCCGACATACTCCGGCTTTTAGAAACAATTTGCAGGGACTTAAGGATGTTTTGTCATTTATTTAAACAGTTGTGAATTTAACTCTGTAAACAATGTCACTGTGATGCTGGTAATAAACCACAAACTTAAGATAAGCAGTGAATAAGCAAATTAATGATGGAGCGCTTTTCTGCGAAATCTTTCCCGCAGCGCTGCAGACTTCATTCCAGCTATTTAATATTTGAGCTTTACAGCCGTTACGCTCGTGGAATGCAATTCACTTTCCTGGTGTAAAATGCACCATTGAAAGAACAAACTGGAGAGGCAGCCAGTGAACTCGAGAGCAGCCGTTTAAGAGAGTTGGCTGCTGAATGTTCATGTGTTGTGTCTAGACCACATTCCTACATCTCTCCTGGGATCTGGCCATCTAAGGCAAGAGGAGTTACAGCATGCTGGGTGCCTGATGACTCAATGTGAGCGAGAGTAGGAGTGAACAAATAAACATTGGCCTTAACTGGAGCTTGAGAGGAATATGGCTGTGCTTCTTTCATGGCTCCATCGGCAGAAACTGTTAACCCATTCAGATCTGGGATTGGCTCAATGCTGCAGTGTTGACTCTGAATGACGCTTTAAATAAGGGTATAATTACTGACCTGCAGGACATTGATTGCAGGGGTTAAGTGAAAACTGAGATTATGGAGATAAACTAATAGCATCTCTGCAGGATACATGATTTTCCAAAGGTGACTTCATACCTTTCTGCTGCTGTGCTGTTAAAGTAATGTGGAATCTTGGGTCTCACCCTCACATGAAAATGAATTGTTATCAGTACAACGTCCCCCCACAATACTTTCAGCCACATCACAGGCATGGCTCTGATACATGGCTCTTCTAACATTCATGGTCAATAGAGGACTAATTCTACTGTGGTGATTTTCTGACTTTACCTCTGGACGCCACCATTGATGGCTAACAGTCATCGACTGCTGAGCCCTGTGCAGTCTAACATCATGATTTTAAAGGCCCCACACCAGTGTGTCCCCTCGGAATTGCTTGGATTTGTGACGTGAGAACAAAATCTAAAAGAATATGTTGTTGTTGCTGGGCATTGCACTTCATCTCCATGTCCCATCTTATTAAACCTGCCCTGTTTAGCGACCCAAAACGTTAAGTTAAATTGGCAGAAGTCGTGTTTCATTTCCACAGTTTGCCTTTGGCGTGTTTCTCTCCCATTGTGGCAGTGGTATTTGCGTCTTTTAATCTTAACTTTCTCAGTATAACCAGCAGTGTGCCAGGAAGGAATGTGAGAGTTGGTCTTTCTCGATTGAGGGAGACAGTCAGAGATTACCGTCAGCAACAGTAACAAACAGTGCTGACTACATTAGTAAGTCATCGTCCATCCTGATATTTCACTGCAGATATATGTCATATGACAGTTGGTTAGACATGGCCCAACCCTAATGGACCCCACCAGGTCCACAGCTCTCAACAGCTGCTTGATGGATTGGCACCAGAGTTTGTCCAGACATTCATAGTTCCCAGAAGATGAATCCTAAGGACTTTGGTGATCCTTTTTTCACTACTTCTCGGGCTACAATCGGGTAAAAAATCTACAGCAAAATACCTGCAAAACCATTATGTTGAAATCAGTCTCAGGTGAAGCAAACACTCTAAACTTAGTTCGTGGACATCAACATTGCTGCTGAACAAAAGCATGTGGTCATTGTAACTGAGCAAGTTAACATGCTGACATTAGCAGTTTGCAAAAAACGCTGCCACGTCTAAGTACAGGTTCACTGAGCTGCTAACGTGGCTGTACTCTCATTCCAACAATAAGACATGGGCATGGACCTACAGTAATTATAGAAGGTCCAGTCCTGTTGCTCACGTCTGTCTCAACTGATGTGTCACCGTTACATGTGACATGTGACAAATGTGTAGCTCAACCACAAATCACCATGGTAATAACACCATTCACTGCTTTGCTTATCATGCCTTTGGTACATCTGTTTAGAAGTGTAGAAGTATTTTTATGTATAGTTGCAGTTCTCAGCGTTTTAAAAATGCAACATTCTTATCATTGATTTTTTACAGGAAGTAGCCCAAGTACAGGATGTGAGGTTAATGATGTGGTTTTTCTGTGGTGCTCTATATTTAATTATGCAGAACTATCACCGGCATTCTAACTATCCGCTGCATTTTTCCCCTTGTGACTCACTTTTGCAGCTGCTCACGCTGTGGCTTTCAAAAGGAAGTTAGTCTCTGGCAATGCTCGTATTTGGCACACAAAGCCCTGCAGTGATCCAGTAGTCCCTCTGCTTTGAGAAAAACGAACATGCGTCTCTACTTTGGGTTAAAAGGGGACTCAAATATGGAAATGAGCCTTTTAATTATCTTTCAAGTTTAAAGGTCAACCATGGTTTCTAGTGGAAAGCACTTTAATACTTCAAGGTCCCATAATGTAGAAAGATTAATTTCCTGTATTTTTGATTAGGCCTAGGTGCTATATTCATACTGTGAATGGATCCACAGAGCCCAGATTCAGGTGAAATTGAAATTAGGCGTCAGGATTTCCGCAAGGTGGTCACAACTATGCAGTCACCACCCTTAGAGATGCCTCCAGCTAGTTCGTGGTGGAGAAACATGGTGGGAAGTGTCTGCTCAGGCCTGTGACAGCTGACCAATAAGAGCAGAATGGGGTTTTTCATGAGGAGGGACAGGATGAGAAAATAATGTGATTTTAAACATTAAAGTGTGTAAGAAGTTTCTAGTCGACATTTTACACACAGTAAAATTTTGCATAGTATGAAATCTTTATATATTAATGATCTCTGCTAACAAATGCCATTACCCTGACATTGTGTGTGGAGCCTCCATGCAAAGTGGTGTTGTATGTCCCCATGTGACTGGTGGAGACAATGCAGCCACTGGCCACTAACAGAGCCAAGTTCCAACAATACCAGTAGTTGGTAAAATGTCCTGTTAATGCCAGTTAACCGGCCGGCCTCTAGCTGAATTCATGTAGCATGGCTGACACAAGCTTTCAAACAGACATACTTTCAACGGGTTTACCTTGTGTGTTCTTTGGTAAACTGTCTCATTGCATTTCATCCAAAATCCTGTGATAATGATGGATAGTATTCCTCAGGTATCCAGTCTCTTTGCAGGGAACATTAAACACATGCATGGGCATTTCAGGGTACTTAGCAATCTCTCTAAGCAGCAATAAAATATACAGGACTCGTGGGTAAGAAGTTCATCTATCACTTTCCCTTGGTATTACACAGATCTCGTCACCAACACTGCGTGGCTGAAGGAGTACAGGCATGTGTCAGCAAAAGATAAGCTGGATTGGCAGCGGTGCAGCCATGGCACAACGACAACTTCCCAAGCAAAAATACACAGGTTGCCAAGAACTGTAGCCAACAGACAAAAGCATGAGTAATGGAGGTAGACTGTGATGCATAGCAGACATGCTCTGAATGATTATGGGTATTGTACAAGTACAGTATGATGTAATGAATAAGCATTGGTAGGTTTAGGCGTTAAGAATTAAGTAATGTTAGAAACATGTTTCCTGTAATCCCTGGCTTGCTCCATCCTCTCTGCAGCACCGCAAGATTGGTGGGGAAGAAATCAGCCTTCCTTTGTGTTGTGGAAGTGCAGTGTTTTGTGAGCATTGACAGGCTGGACTGGGAGCTGAGAACGAGACAGAGTTTTTCTTAATAGGGGTCTTTTGATTTAGAAAAACACTGAGAATTTAAAGGCCAGTTATCCAGTTATGGAAATGTGTGTGGCCTGAATAAAAAGGAAATAACAAGGCAAAGCAGCGGCTTACACATTGTTTTTTCATTTTTCTGTTAGAACTGAATGTAGTTGCAGTGATTCAAGTCTGAGTATACATACTTGGGCAAAGTGCTTAGGGTCAAGAATGGAAAACCTGATCCAAGCTTATGTAATTTTAGACCGTAAAAGTGACAAATCAGAGCAGACAGTCATTGACGGGAAGAGGGATGGCTGTGGGCCAAGCATGTCAACAGATTTCTCTTTGAAGGTTTTTTCTCTTCTAAACTGAGTAAACCTTTTAGAAAAAGAGAGACCAACCCTAAAACATTGATGAGCAGTATGAAATATTGCAAACTGACTTCTGTATTCATATTTGGTAGACAAATGTCATGGTTTTTCTGTATCAATTAGATGTGAAACCTGTGTTGTGTAACATAAAAGTGATGACAAGGACCAGGACTACATTGTGTACAAGACTATCAGTGTGGTCAGTGAGCTTTAGATATTGCCCACATTTGAGAGGCATTTTTGAATTCTCTTGGGCACTCTGTGTTTTCCTGTTTCACCCCTCCATGCCGTTTGATCTGCCTTCACACCATCCTCAGCGGACTGGATCAAATAACAGCAGCGGAGCCTCACAGCATTGCCCTCTTCTCCTTGTGCCACATCACATGTTGAAGATGACAATCACAAAGCCTCTGATCTGTTGTGGAATATTGTTTGAACTTCGGTTCTCTGTCCATAGTCAGTCATCTACAGTGCCTCTGTTGATCTTACTGGGTTTACTTAGAATAAATAATTTGATAGTAGTGTAGAAGTAGAAATGTGTTTGTAGTCAGTATGATTATGGACTATTTTTACGTGTTTTGTCTGAAATTTTTCTTTCTCCATGCTGCTCACGGTTGCTTAACATGAACATGTCATTCATGATAGAATGCCTTGATTATCACTAAAATGTTGGACTTTTATATTAGTTTCACATAGCCTTTGCATGTTTAATCTTATGCACCAATCCATTACCCACCTCATTGAGTGGGCCAGGTATCAGACAGGATGTGGCTGATCCACATTACACCCAGTTTCTTTACTATGAACTATGAAGTAAATGTTGATTGCACAATGGAAAGGCTATAGAATAATGATACCATCTGCATCTAGCTCGGTGACCCTAACCCACGTGAAACCGGTGATGGTGACAAAACTGTAGTGTCACCTGACCCCTGTTTGTCTTCGTTCGTCCAACAATAATACCATTGCTTGGAACTACTTTAAGATAGCCAAGCAGCCACAGTTCTACTCCTATATAGTGCATGTTGTTAGGGTCATGGTATTCCAGTGTAACACTTACAGTCAGCAGTTAAATGCTCAGTAAGATGGTGAGTTGGCTGAATAATGCTCTGCTGGCCAATCTACACGTCTTCTTAAGTAATCTTGATATCAGTCATCAGGAGCGCTGTCCTCACCCTGCTAGAGAGGATACTGTTCTCTGTAATCTCTTGATCCTCTTTTGTTGAAACCTCACTAAGACACATTGCCAGCTTGGCTGTAGCCCTCCTCCTCCTCTCTCTCTCTCTCTCTCTCTCTCTCTCTCTGTCTCTCTCACACTTCATCCCATTTTCACGGCAGGCCTAAAGGCATCTGCTGAACCTGAAATGTCTTCCTACCATTATCCCTCCTTTGTCATGAGTTAAACAGAGAACAGGTCTGCCTTGGCCAAAGCCCAGTCCAGAGCAGCTGTCCTGCTAAAGATAGACAGACACTCACCATCTGTTGCTCCTTCTTCCTGCTAGCACTGCTTCTTGTGTATTTTTATGCATTTCCTCTCCCTCTCTTCCCCTTCTTTTATCTGCTGTTCATTTAACACTCTATTTTTTAACTCTAGTTTAAATGGGAGAGATGCGAAAGCAGCATGTGTGAACTAAAACCTTTAAATCATTCATAGTTCAGTGGGGTGGATTTCGGTTTTCAACGGATAATGCCAGCTTAACATAATTGCATTTAAGATTTAATTTGACCAATTGCATAGAGACCTTGAGGACCATTAAAGACTATATACTGGTGCCATTGCCAGTCTTCGAGGCAGAAGGTAGACCAGCTAGAGACGTGCTAGCATCTCTGAGGCTGTAACAAGTGGCAACCTCTGTGGCTGAAAAATGGAGCCAATGCAAGTGCCAATAAAGGAAGTTCTTCAAATGGCCATATGGGGTTGGCTGCAAAAGAGAGTCAATCCCCAAAGACAAGCATATTAAAGTGGCCAACTTAACAGCAGAAATAAACATGTTAACAGCCTGGTACAAAAAGTGGTTTCGGCTAAATGCTAACGTCACCATGCTAAAACACAAGAAAATGCCAAAATACAGATGTTCAGCAAATATATTATTTACGAGTTTCACCATCTTAGTTTAGCAATCAAGCATTCGAACATTTAGTATTTAGGACTAAGCACACAAACAAAGAAGCGGACAAATAAACATTTTGCCCTCATAATGGCACTAGATGGAAAGTCAGAAGATCACCAAAGGTATTACAATTCATCCTGAGGAGGACATGATTGTGAGTACCAATTTACAACAATCCGTCTAATAGTTGTTGAGATATTTCACTCAAAACGATTAAGTCATTAGGATTAATCCCCTGGGGAACAGGAATTTCTGTTCCAAAGTTTCATGGCATCCGATAGTTGTTGGGATATTTCAATCTGGACCAAAGTTTTGAACCGACTGACTGCCAGCATTGTCATCCCTAAAGCTATGCTGTGAACATGGCTAATAATGTCTCTTCAAATCTGCATCGACTGGACTTGGCATCTAGTAACAGCTGAGACTCAGACAAGTCTGAGAAGCCAGAAAACGGATCAAGAGAAGATGCATTTTTTACAGCCAACTTGAAATCCCTCTGTGAATAAAAGCATTAATTCCAGAGCATAAGTAAGCCAAGAATTTCCTACAATATAACCTTCAGCCCACCTGTCTGAGTACTCCTCCTCATTCTTCTCTTCCCATCCCTACAGGCCCAGCGTAAAGATCTGTTTATCCAGGAGCGATATGGCAGGTTCAACCTTAGCGACCCCTTCCTAGCCTTGCAGAGAGACAGTGAGGCTGTAGGAGGCCAGAACAAGGATTCGGGCTGTTCCTCCTCCACCTCCAACCCTCTGGTGGTTCTCAAACTTGTGGTGAGCCACTGCAGGAGGATGCAGGAGAAGATGTTGGCCCAGCTGGCTGCAGCGGAGAGCAGGCACAGAAGGGTGGGTGTGGATGTGTGGCTCTTAATTAAGGGAGGCAGAAATGAGCTGGTTCCTTATGTGGATGAATAAGATTGGCAAACATAAAAGAGAAAAGCTGGTCTCAATGTTGGAAAATATATGAAAAACATGAATGTAGAAGGCAATGATTACATCATCCCTCTTCATAAAACCCTTTTGTTTTCTGGAGACTTTTTTCCCCAGGTACAGCAGAATAGCATAGAGCAGACAGCATAGATTTCCAAACACATGAAAAGCCCTTTCACAGGTTCAGGGTGACAAACATGAAAGAAGAATTATAAAGTAACTGCACACATTTTCAGTTTTTCCTTTGTTTCATGGGAACTTGAGATTAGAGTGTGAATGCACTATTTTTTAAGGACAGTCCTGAAACAACACGTCACTGTCTCGTCTTCATTATGAGTTATACCCAAAGACGATATGACCAATGTTTGAGATCACAAAATTCCTGTCATTTTATGTGTTTACACATCAGTCCCTTGAAGTAGATTCTCTCACACAAAAAATACCAATACCAGAAGTCCCTTTTCACTATTAGATAGTAGTTTAGAGTATTTACAAAACAGAGTTTTGTTTTGCAAAGAAGAATGAGGCAGAAGCTGTTTTGAAAAGTCTACTATCAACATTAAAGTAGGCTCTTTTATCATTTTAGTATTCAAATACCAGTTAGATATTTACATTTCTGTCGCACATGATTCCCATCAGATCTTATTGAACTGAACAGACACAAGCACTTATCATTTTTCGGATTTTAAAAACCTCTGAGTGAAAACTATACTTTTCTCTTCAGCTGGTGCTGAACATGATATTACATGAGTAGTTGTTGTTCATGTCGTTTGGCTTAACTGCAATCATTTCTGCTTTTAATGTAATGTAATTATGTTGTTCATTTCAAACAGAGTAAACTCATGTTAGATAATGTCTTTCCTGACTCTCTGTCTCCCCGCTGTGTTTGCTTCAGGTCATTGCGGATCTGGAGGAGGAAAAGAGGAAGCATGCTGAGGACACAGCAGAGGGGGATGACGTCACCTACATCCTGGAAAAGGAGAGGGAGCGCTTACAACAACAGGTGCCTTTGATTTAATAACCACATGGATTGCACTGCAGAGTCAACTGGGGAAGTTTTAAAAGAACTGTTTTAATAATTCACGTTTCCAACACAGGAACTGTCCTCAGGGACTAGGAGCATTTTCCACTACAGGGATTATGGTCTATATTAGTTTCCAGCTCAGGAGGAACTACTTTCCAAAAGTAGAGGAACTTTGGAGTTGGGGCTTGCAGCAATGAACATTCCTGATTTCAAGCACTCACAGCATTTTCTTTTTTAAACCTCCATTTTTAAAAATCTGCAGTGACAAACCAGTTGGACTGACTTCAGTGATTCTTTCGTTGCCAAGACAGTTGACGTCTAAATTTTAATCCGTCCGTATTTGAATATTTTAAGAGGAAGAGGAAGACTGCATCAGCTGCACTGAAAAAAGGGGGCTAAAGACCAATTAAGAGCAGAAAATGTAGCCCCTCTTAAACATTGAATTAATCTCAAAACCAGGTGCCTGAATGTGACACAAATGCCCAGAACAGTTTCTGTGAGTGGAAATCCACGCTCGTGAAGGAGTGTTTGTACTCCCCGCTTGCACAGATTTGGTCTCCCAAGCACAGGGCTGTGGCAAGTGTGAGCTCAATCCTTCCTGTGCGCGTGCAACAGTCCAACACTCGTTTGACAAGTTAAATTTTGAAGCTTTGAATATTTGCAGAAAATTCTCAGTGAAGCTTGTAAATCCCAATATAGTCTAATGCCCAACCCCACTACCAGTTTTGTGCTTCGATGGAAAAATTAAGTTGCAGAAAGTATGTAAGATGTGGACTGATGACAATGTTGGGTAGTTGCGCACAAACATTAAGCATTGCTTTTTTCATAGGAGAGTGGTCTAATTTGCCTAAGCTTCTAAGTGGACACACAGGAGGACCCTTTTAGTTACTGAGTTTGGTACTTTGGATGGGAACGCAGCAAAAAACTGAAATACCATCCACCAGTAAAACAGTGTTTACTACCTCTGACAGGCTTATTTATTGTGTTTCTTTCTAGCTTGAATTTGAGCGGAGCCAGGTTAGGCGGTTGGAGAAAGAACAGCGGCGGATTACTGACCAGCTAGAAGAAGAACGGGCTCAGCACAAACAGCTCTCCTGTGCTTTGGCCAAAGAGTGCAAGTGGGCAAGCGCCAGGGCTCTGGAGGAGGGTCATCGGCTGACTGAGCTGGGCCGCAAACTTGACAAGGTAATAACATTTTGATTCCAAGCACATGCATTTATGTCCTTCCTTTCCGTTGTTACAGATGTACCGCCTGGCTATACTTAACACTGCGTGAACACGTTTTTCTCCCGCAGGAGAAGGAGGCTTGTCAGGCCCTGAGAAACGAGCTGGAGGACGAGAGGAGGAGAGCCCTGAGAATGGAGGCGAGGGTGGAGGAGCAGCTGGCTGAGTTTGACACTGAGCGAGAGCAGCTCCGCTCCCGTTTGAAGAAGGAGGAAGCTCACTGCTGTCAGCTACAACAACAGGTGTGAACACTTGAGCACATTCATCATGCAGGTGGCAGCAGATTGCACATTTTACATACTATGACTAACTGATCTTTTTTTCCCCATTTTGTGATCAGGTAGAAGAGCTGAAGAGGAAGCTGGAGGAAACAAATATGACGAGAGATGTGAGGGGGGGAGCTGCATTTCCAGTGGAGGCACAAGAAAAGGAGTGGGCCACAAAAGTTCTTCCAGGAAAAACAGCAGTAGACACTATTAAGGTTGAGGACATTGAGGAAGACAGAAACCAGCAGCCTGTGCAGCATAAAGTCAACGGTCACTGTCTGATGGAGATGGAGACCAATGGGCACAATGGTGCAGATAACGTCCACGCAGAGAAGATTTGCCTACAGAACGGGAGTGAAAATTCCCCATCCACTCTCCCTCCTTCCTCCCCCTGCGCCTCGCCTGTCCTTGCCAAACGCCCACCAGGCAGCCCGAGCCCTGGTAGCTACCACTCTCCCTACCAGGCTGGGATCAACCAGCGCTTCCACGCCGCTCGTCACAAGTTCCAGGGCACCATCGAACCGGAACCTCAGGCACAGATTGCAGCGCCACCCCTCTCGCCCAAGGAGGTCTCCCCCTCGAGCTCCTCCATAGAAGCCAGCCCGGTCAAGCAGATGGCCCGGAGCACCGTCACTCAAGTCCTGTCTCGCTTCACCACCGTCCAGCAGGGTGCCACAACGAAGCTCGCAGCACCGAACAATTCCCCCTTCGGTACAGACTACCGCAGCCTGGCGGCGCCCTTGTCTCCCGTCATTGGAAGGGCGGCAGTAGGAGTACCACAGGGGATCAGGTCACCAACCATCCCCAGGGCAGACAGGGGCAACCCTCCACCTATCCCCCCTAAAAAGCCCGGTCTGGCCCAGGCCCCTCCCTCCCCAGCCACAGTGCCCAGGTCTGCCAGCCATTTCTCAGACAGCGCCCTTTCAGGCACCTGTGGCCTCACCTCAAGCCAGGAGGGAGTCAAAGAACTGGACATGGTGGTTTCCTCTAATTAACTGATCATTTGATCCGTCGATTAAATTAGTTATAATTAGCTGCTACTCTGCTCGTGACATGATGGTTTAATCCACGTCTCATAATTATGATTGAGATATTGTTTTTTACATGACATGATGCTTATTTGAACAGAGGTCCCTTCAAAACACTGTTATAATTGTATTTATTAGAGCTTTTTTTTTTTTAAATATGCGATGAGGCACAATTTTTGGTAGTGGTCCAGGTGCAGGTACTAATTAGCAGTTATAGCCGATAGTTTCACATGTGCCAATACTGTATGTTGGGCAAACTATACTGTTGCAAAAGTCTTTCTATGGTGTTATATTTCCAAAGAATACAAACCAAGTCATTCCCCCAATGCTTTGTCTCGAGTATGTTGCCCCGTTACCACAAAAACAGTAATCTTCAGACCAAATGTAACAAGTAGTCCCTGGACCAATATATGCTAAACTGCCTCCTCTCAGTGTGCACTCACATGTACTTAGCTGTTGTTTTTATAAAAAATGTATAGTTAATTTTATAAATGTTCCTTAGCTATTAAATGTATTATAGTTTTATAATCCAATCAGTGTCATATTGAGCTGTGCCCATGTATTTGCTTTATGTTTGCTTAGCTATGATAATCTTATAATTTCAGATTATATGCAGGCACCATTGTAAAATATTCATGTTTAAGATTTGTGATTCTGATCAAGTTCATGCTTTTTGTCATTTAAAAGAACAATTATGAAACATGCAAATGTTTTATAGTCAACCATGGTTTTAAATATCATAAGAGCCGCCATGTTGATTATCAGATCCTTTACAGTACTGTATAGCTGGAAAGTGACAGATTTAATAAATGAATCTCAAAGATTGTCTTGTGTTCAGCTCTTTATTGGAAAATTATATGTTGCGATATAGGAATAGTGTCGGTGTTAATACCAACAATATTACTAATCTAATGAGGGGATTCTTACATCAAGTGTAGAGCTGCAATTAACCATTACTTTTCTCATCAATTAATTAGCCAGTTACTTTCTTGATTAATTGATTAATTTTTTGGTCTATGAGATGTCAGAAAACAGTAAAAGACGCCGGTTCTAACTTCTCATATCGTTTGTTGTGTCTGACCAAATGTGCAGATCTGTAATATATTCAGTTAATTATAAATTGTTACCAAGAAATCAGCAAATCAACTCATTTGAGCAGCTGAAAAAAGAGACTGCACTTGAAAAATGACTAAAACAAGTAATTGATTATCACAGTAACTTCGGCTGTATTGTTTTTCATACCGGTACCTGACCAGTACATTCTACTAGTAAAAGTCATTGATAACCATTAGGAGTAGGAAACTTTGCCCTGCCAATTGAAATCTAATAGCATGTATTTTCATTAGATTAAGATACTTCCTAAGAAAATGTTGGCCAATAAGTGAAAGTGTAACTTAAATAAATGTCTTTCAAATAAATTCAAATTATAAAAGTGTTTGATTAGAAAGAAGTCATCAGCTTTTGTGTCTATAAATCATCTTCAGGTAAATTTGGATGAAAGCATTTTGCTTATTTCTTCAGGTTCAAACTTCCTGTAATACAGCATGTGTATGCATTACTCATACATATTCATTTTTGTTTTAGTATTGTACTGTTGGAGAGTGTCCTCTAGAGGTCAGTACTTGATAAGAAGCCACACTGAGTAAGTTACAACAGGCAGGGAAGCGCAAAGATTCAAAATCCAGCACTGTTTCTCTCACATATACACATCAAACTGGATTTGTTTCTTATCATTTTAATACCCAGTAGACTGTAACCACAATCTGTTGTTTGTGGCTGTGTTAGTATGTGGCAGTTAACATGAAATACACAATACAAAGACTTAGAATTGCATTGTTGGCTTTATACTGCTGTCTTCTGGAAGCAAAGAGTCTGTGACATTCATATAATTTCTCATGTAAAAATGGATAATATTTCTGTACTTGACTATATTTGAACGCTATAAAGAAGACTTACATTGAGCTCCTTTTGGGCCGTGAAGATAAGTCATGAAACCGTTAAGTGGACTGGACTGTTTGTTATTTTGCGCCCCATGTTGCTTCAACTGTAAACAGCGCTCTAGTGGTATGTTGTTCAAGTGACGCAACTTATGAGAGGGACTGAGTGGTGGCGATGAGTTTTAAAATTGCGCAAGTGCACAGAGAACACATACGTGCTCCACAAAGCTCTTCTGTGTGCTCTATAATGTCACAGCATTGTATGGTGTCTCTGTCTCCCTCTCAGACTCGGGGGACAGATGCTCTCGATCAGTCAGTGTGGCCTCAGAACGACTGACTGGGCGCTCCGTCACACTAAATCCCCCCCTTCTTGGTTGTCGGGGGGGGGGGGGGGTTGGCTGGTTAACGGGACGGGTCACCTCTTCTCTGCTCAGTTCACCTAATTAACATTCCAATGTAGGACAGCAGGGCCGCATCCCAAATCCAGCGCAGGCACGCCTGGTCCTCCAGCAAAGCCCCCCCCCCTGTCTTTCTCAACCTCCATAAACACAGGCTCAGGTTGATGAGCTGTGAGGGGCCCACGTCCTCGCTGCTGTCAGTGCCAGCAGGACTGGCCCGCTCGTTTTACTCTACTGGGAGACGATCCACAACACCGAGCGGGAGACGTCATAGTCTGGGGGATCCTAGAACCATTCTTATTTAGTGCAATAAATGTCAGCGATAGCTTGTACAGTACTCATTCTGGTTTCATTTTTTGGCTTTGGAGAAGTACTTACGCCTCGCTTTTCCCAAACTTGGACGTGTTACATATCTGCACTGACCTGAAACATCTTTGTACACATTAATATTCAAACTCTGACTTCAGGCCTCTGGGCTGCATGACTTGGATGCAAAATTACGCCTTTTTTATTCAACTTTTATTCAAGCGATGGTTCATGACCCAAAATGGATCTTGGCTCGCCTTCTGTTAGGATTCCGCATGACAAGAGGGGTAATAATTAACTTTTTTTTCCCCCCCTAAGAATAAATCTCAGAGCAGTAGATTACATTTCTTTCTAAGTGCCCAACCTCAGAAAAAGTTGGCAAATCCTTTTTCCTGGCATGGACGTGAACATTTTATGTTGTTGCAATTTGTTCTTAAGTTTGTGTGAGACATGCTTGTGATTAAAGCCTGATACATATATATATATAAATATAAATAAATTAACTTGAACTTGAACTTGAACTTGAAAAGGAGTGCTGCAGCCACATGTCCCTCCTGGGTGGACCTGGGTACTGTGCTTTATGACCGTTGCGCACAAAAGCAGACATACAGTAAGACACATTGGTCTCATGGCTGCAGTGTCATGGCGTGTGAACGGGATGACAAAACTGAGGTCAAGGAGGGAGCACGCAACCTGTCAGGAGTTGAAACTGCGAATTTACGACCGTAAAAAAAATAAAAAATACAGCGTCCGGCCGTCGTGATGGCTGCTGTCACGACACGGATCCACAACGTTGTGATAAGCATCATCACCGGAGCAATCATCTGTGCTGCAGCTCTCAGGGCTCCAATCTGATTCTTATCCTCTTGCGCTCTTTTTTCTTTCCTCCCTATTCGTCCCCACTTCTCCTTCCAAAATTAGCCCTGGGCCATGAGATGGGCCCAGAATAGAAGCCCGGGCCCCCACACTGAGCCTCTTAAAGACCACAGCTGGAGCTGGCTCAAAGCGAGACAGAGGGAGAGGGGAGGGGCCGGATGACGAGCGTTATCGCCACCATCACCTGCTCCCTGTAAAGCAATTTGTTATAGAGTTGTCACTGTAAAATCCATAGCTTGTCCCGGGGTAAAGAAAGACGGGGTCACATGTAATGAGGATCCGAGTGTCGCTCCAAATCCAGATATGACACAACTGAAGGACAAACAGCTGGGCTGAGTGTGTGTGTGTGTGTGTGATACAGAATAAGAAGTGAGGACCTCCACTGACAGACAGAAGGGCCAAGGAAACGTTAGCGTAGATCAAGTGCACGTGTCCAGTTATTTGTTGTTTGATAATGACAAAAAATGCTACTTTCTGATAAGAAAATGTGTATTTTTGGAGATTCTTACTGGACTGAAGATGACTCCATTACAATTGTTTTCTGTGCTGTGGTATTTTTGGGCAGCTGCACTGTTAGTGAACTTTATATACTGTAGGTCTCTGTATAAAACCCTGGAGTTGGACTGATTTAACTGACCTCACACTCTCATACACACAGTATGCACATAGCTTCTCCTCAGCGTCTTTCTTGTCCTGTTGGATACTTCAGTTGCAATATTAGTCGTCAGCAAATCAAATGAATATCCAACTATTTTGGGATCAATTCATAGTCACAGAGAAACCAGAGAATAATCAATGGAGATGGAGAAAAACTCAAAACTGACACTTTTCTGACACTTTTCTGACATTTCAGTGGATCAAACAACTCGTCGATCGACCCAGAAAATAAATCATCAGATTCTTAGACGATAAAAAAAATAATAAATACACGTCAGGCGCGCTTCTGGACATCACAGACAACCTAGTGACTCGGTGAAGTCACAGAAATGTCCTTGACGCCAGTCATGTGTTTCCACATTGGTTCAATGAGACCAACCTGTTTTTGGATCGGGACTGTTGATATGAGCTGAACTGCAAACATGCACTCCGGTGGCATTACAGGAGAGGCTCGAGTGCTTGGAGCTGGGGGGGAGGGGAGGGTGAGGTGGTTATTTACTCTCCCACCTTGAATCCTAAGTTGGTGCCTCAGTCCAGACATCTTGATTTTTGGATTTCTCCTCTCCAGGACACTCAACTCTCGCCTCATTTCCCTCTGTGTGAATTGTAGACTTGGTCCTCCTCGTGGGTCTTCGTGTCGTGTGGTCTGAGTCCTACCGGTTTTGTTGGCATGAGAAGTTGCTTCGAGTCTTCCCAGATACATACAGCTCACATGTTAGCAGTCCATTTATCTAGGTTCGTCACGTGGTGTCGTATGTAGTGCAGTTTGAAAAGCCTGTTGAGGCCATTTGTGATGTTTTTTGTGTTTTGGGCCATATATATATAAAGAACCGACTGACTAATACTTTACTTAAAGTGGCCACAGACAACTTTCCCAACAGTGTTTCCAAGAGTGCCGCTGACGGCAACAATAATAGATTCAGACAACTTGATCGTTTCCTTTTTCCATAGATTTGCAAATAACAACAAAATCCAAAACAAAACAAAAGAAAAAAAAAAAAAAAGAAAATGTATTCAATCATTTAGTCCTTTAACAGAAATACTCTGACAGTAACCTTGCTTTTCCCAGATGACCGCACACCCGATAGGCACACAAAATTGTGTAGTTACAGCCAAAGATGGGTTCCTTGTTCTACATCCATGATATTGCACAATCAACATTGACTTCATACACTGAGCAGAAAACTTGTCTATTGCAGTTTGAATCTGTGTCAAACTTTGTCAAATCAAAGTTATGACCTGCATTTGAATTTGTTTCTAAAACCTGAGCTGATAAGAGTTTAGGTCTCAGTAGACATCACCAGTTCAGAGTGCTCAGGGCAACAGCAAAGATTTTTTGTCGTGGGTTTAAAACCCACAAGTGCATTGGTATTAAGACAAACAGACAGACCTATGAAACAATGTCTAAAATGCCCCCCGGGAAGGACTACCTGTCTCTACGGAGACACCAAGTTCCTGTTTAATGATGTGTCAAAGCAGAAGAGCTTGACCCCTCATAGCTTCAGGTTCCCAGGCAAGACTTTCTCCTCCACACCGATGACACAGGCTGACATCAGCGGTGACCCGGCAAGTCTTTATTGACCGGAAACACAAATATTCAATCCACTAATGCTGATAGTGGGAGAGAGACCCCATGCAAAGTTTTTTTTTTTTTTGTATCATCATTTGTATCATTACTATTGATAATCTGAAAACAGGAGGTTTTTTTTTTTGGTTCAGTTCATTTTCCAAACACTAAATGTGTTATAAAAAAAAGGTCATTCATGGATTTGAACTCAATAGTGTGAAATTGTCTGGTCTTAAAAACAAAGAAAATACTGCAAATATGACCCAAAAGTCTCCACAGACATATCATAAACTGAACTCTATAAAATGTAAATGTATAACAACACAGTGGGGATATTGCACAATGCTATTAGATACACAGTGAAATGCAGAAACTCCCCACTGGCTGCGTGTTTAATGGTCGCTCAGAAGCGCCAAAAAAGTTGGATCCGTTCACTTCCAACCAGTCGACGCCACGGGCAGGGATTGCTTTCCATCAAACTAACTATACACATCTCCATTCCTGCTGTCTGTTGCTCCACATACCGCTATTTGTAATTTTTTGACAAAGGGGGTGGAGGGTGGACGGAGGGAAGGAGGAGGAGGAGGAGGAGGAGGGGGGCAGACAGCTGACGGCACCGCGGCGGCGGAGCGCTGCGCCTTTCGGTGCGCATCTTCATTCTCGGCTACAGGAGGAAAGGTGCGCACGATGTCTCCCCCATCCTCGGAAACAGTTCTCCCACTCGACTCGTCCCTGATTTGACTTCCACCACTTTGGCTGCACCGGATTTTGCGCCCTGCAACTTCTCGAAGCTTTTTTTTTTTTTTCTCCCAGTGACACTCAGTTGGGTGCGCAACAGCTGAGGAGGAGAGGTGACCGTCTTGTTACAAGGACTGTTAAAGACATCCGAGACGACGCGCTCATTTATTACAATCTCCGACGACACTGAAAGGCTACAGATGAACTGACAGAGAGCCTGTCAGCACCAGTCACCCGATGGAGTTTAAAACCCGCTTTTCCTCCCTCTGAACTTCTCCGCGGCTCCCCGATGATGGACGGCAGACGCTCGTCAAGGACTTTCACACCTGATCGCGCAGCTTTCGCCAACACATGAAGGGAAGAGGAAGCATGTTACCTCGGAGCTTACCGGACAGCAGCAGGGCTATGGGGATCAGACATCGGACGAAAATCCAGCATCACTCCAGACCCATCTCTAAGATATACTTCGTTTTCATTCTGCTCCTGCTGATTTTCACGCCGAGGGTGGATTCATCGTGGTGGTGAGTACATCTGCCGACACTGAGACCTGTTCCGAGCGCACATCTGGTGAGACGGGGAGCCCGAACTGAAGCTGCGGATGCGAGTGCAGGGAAACTTTCTGATGCAAACAGAACCTAAATGAATGTATGATTCCATCTGTGAGGTACAAAGAATGAAAGTTTTCTTTCAGAAAAGGGTCTTGCAAACTTTTCTTCTGCTTATTGGACAAATATGATCTGAAACTTCCACCGTGAAGTTAATATTTTTGTCACCAAACCTCCAAAAAGTCATTATTTTCTATCATTTCTAGTTGCACTTTCATCTCTGCATGGGAATGTTTGTGCTGATGTTGATTTTTTCTTTTCTTTCAAAACATCAGCGCAAGGTGAGATGTTCAGCACAGCAGCAGTGTGTGTGCCATGCGTTTATGAAGATTAATGGTGTTTGGGGTGGGGGTGTTTGTGGTGGTGGGGGGGGAATCTCCCCTATCCATCCATCTTGCCCAGAGTAAGTGGCAGGTGCAGGCGCTGGTGCATGAATAAATGTCCCCTTGATGATTTCTCCTGAGGTTTTAAACACTCAGGGGGGGGAGAAAAAAAAAAAAAAACACCCTGCAGGGGTGTAAGCATGCACCCCCTCCCTTCTCCCCACCTCTCTGTTATCCCACCCACCTGAAATAGTTGTTCTCATGTGTCAGGTCACACTTGCAGAAATTGCATTTGATGTGCAGCTACTTTATATTTAACCGGCCGCGGCGCAGCAGATTCCAAATTCTAATTTCTCTTCCTCCCTGGCTCCGCGCACCGACAACAATTACACTCACTGTTTTTCGGATTGGATTTAGATTAAAAAACGCGCCCTTTGTAGCCTAAATAATGTTATGAATTGTAATTTCCCAAGAGAGCCAAATGCATGTTATCCTATTTGCTGCTTATGCAAATACTTTTTTGAAGAAAAAAAGAAAAAAAGCTTTGATTAAAAATTTGCTGAGAAATTCCGGAGGAAGGAAAAGAAAGACACGCAGAGAGCAACAGAGGAGGGTGATGAATACTTATTTAATCCTGGTTTGTATTGTCAGGGCCTATTTTTAACCACCGTGATAATTTATATAAGCACCATGTGTCTTTGCCGCCCAGGACCCCCTTCCCCTCTCTCTCTTTTTCTATGTGTGTGTCCTCTTGGAGACGGTCAGGGGTCTCTTGGCACAGCCGGTGTGTACAGCACACAATAAACACATGTAGCGCCTCTGCTCTGCTTTACTGCTCAGGCAGATAGTCGCAGTTAGAACGGGACTGGGACAGCCATAACGGGAGTGGAAACTGCCTGCTACGTCCGTTTCTGTCTCGGTGGCCAGGCGACACAAATGTGGCTGCGATTAGGGACTATAATGATATCCGGATGGAGAGTGGAGCGTGCAGGCTTAGAGAGGGAGGGTGGTGGGTGAGGGGGCGGTGTGCCTGAGTATGGCTGATCTGTGAGGCTGGGAGGGAAAGGCCTGAGCGGTCACTTGCACTGTAGATGACTGTCCTCATGTCCTGTTGATAAGAGCCTTCCCCCCCACCACCCCCAGTGTCACAATACCAGCAGCATGTGATCGGCCCTTTTAGGAGTTTAGGGATTATGTGTGAATGGAGCAGGAGGCAAAAGCCTGTCACAGGGAGAGAGGTGCTTTTCACTGAACGTGAGGAATTTAATAATCTCTTCTACATCCTGAATATCTGGGTCTCAAGTGGACGAGGGGTGTGGATGCGAGGGGAAAACAGGCACACGAGTAGGAATCCAATCAAGAAACTGGATTTAAGGTGGGGTGAGTGATTCCCGGGTAAGATAGTTGATTGCTGAGTCATGTGTGAGACTCATGCGTCGACCCGGGGAATGAGACTCAACAATGTACTATCTCCCAGGAAACACTCACACTCCCTTTTAAAGGAAAGGTTTGTTTAGTCTGCGCAAAAATAAAAGTGTAAAAACGAGAAATTCCCTTTTGTTTCTTTTTACTGCGAGCGAAGTGCTGATTATTTTGTCCACCTGACCATGGGGCGCAATCAAAATACAGTCTGGCAAGAATAAAATGAAGATTTGTCATTTTTACACTTCGCATTTTTGTTCAGTTCAAAACAAACACAATCTTAAGTTTGAGCATTAGAATAAACACATAACCCGAGATGTCAAATCTTTCCTTTTTAAAAGTGCAATATATACAAACTGTCCAGAATTGTTGTTTTAACCAATCGAGAAATGAACTAACACTATCAGCAGAGGGTGAGGACACAACAATTTTGATGTTACAGTCTATACTGTGCTGTAGAGATGGTAACTCCGTTAGTTAGCCCCGGTCCGTCTTGTTTCGTAGTACCACTCAGTACTGCGGCAGGCGATGAAATAGTCCCCTTGCAGTACAAAGAATTTCTGTGAATATCTTCCAATGTAATTATGTGACATCGTGTTCACTATACTACAAAACAGAAAAGTTTGACCTTTGACCTTTTGGATATAAAAAAAGGTCAGAACTACATTATTTTTCCACTTGACACAAGTTGTTTGTTTGGACAATCTGACAGACAACCCATGGCTGTCACCGACGCAGAAGCATAATAAGATGTACTGAAGCAAATAGCTGATTTCCACTATTTAGAGAAGTTTGCAGAGCCGGTAACGATCTCGGAAACAATCTATGTTTTTCCCATTGTTTCCCTTCTGTCGACATCGTCCGGATGCTGCCAAAAACCAAGCTGAAATTACTCTCATCACATCATTATGACATCATCAAGGGTTATTTTCTCAGACTTGACAAACTCCTCCAGAGCCACAGAGGTCAACTTACTGTACAGCTTCTAGACTTAAAGGTTGTCCCTGTTGTGTCAACTCTGTGAAATTTGTCGGCGTACCCCTTTTACTTCTCATTTCTTTATACTGTGTTGGCTCTTTCGCCCATAGGTACATCGGGGCGCTGGGTGCTCGGGTGATCTGCGACAACATTCCCGGCCTGGTGAACAAGCAGCGTCAGCTGTGCCAGCGGCACCCGGACCTGATGCAGTCCATCGGCGAGGGGGCCAAAGAGTGGATCAGAGAGTGTCAGCACCAGTTCAGAAACCACCGCTGGAACTGCAGCACGCTGGACCGCGACCACACGGTGTTTGGCCGGGTGATGCTGCGAAGTGAGTCTGCTCGTGTGCGACCAGGACTTCTATCTGTGTGGTTTCTCTGCCTGTGCGTGACAGCAGTTGTTTATGCCAGTGACACTCGAGTTAATCATCCTCGTAAATGTCTCCGCTGTTGCCCAGATAAGCAGAGAATTAATAGGTGTCTTATTAAATCAACTTTGCCTTGAAAACACAAACACAAACAGAAAGAGAAAGTGTTGTGGGGTTTTGTTTTTACCCTCTTCAGAATGAGGGAAGATTGGGAAAAGTGGATGTTCCCCGAAAACAAGTAGCAGATCACCACACTGGTGATGTATAAACAGTAATAGGAGATGTAAATATTTGGGTAGATGTTTCTGGCAGCCAGACAAAGCTTTACTCCCTGACATATCGCCTGTGTTCTGCTCCGTTGCGTGAGCAGGAATGAGGACGGGGAGGTGGGTGGGAAAGCCAGACCAAATAACCCCCAAAATCTCCTCTTGCCTGAAATGAAAACAGAGCACAGTGACTGAGAGAGCTGCCATCTGTGCAAATTAAAAAGGTGAAAGGAGAGTCGGCTGGACTGTGATGTTATAGCTGACATGCAGCTACCTCTGTCTGGACCATCCACCATAAATGGACTGATTTCTGTGCTCCTGCCGTCTGGAATATACCGGAGAAAGGCTGCTTTACTGAGCAGGAACACAATGAACCTGGGCACTAAAATCTACAATCTTACCAAACACAGGACCAGAGCCGGAGTAGTTTTTGACCAAGTTTAAAACACTGTCATTTATCAAAGAGAAGTAGCAGTAAAAACATATTTTCTCTGATGATAGAACATCATAATCTGATTTAATTGCCACATCTCTCCTTCCTGTGCACCCCAGGCAGCCGAGAGGCCGCGTTCGTATACGCCATCTCCTCAGCGGGAGTGGTGTATGCCATCACCAGGGCCTGCAGTCAGGGGGAGCTGAAGATCTGCAACTGCGACGGCCATAAGCGAGGGCGAGCCAGTGACGACAGGGGCAACTTCGACTGGGGTGGCTGCAGCGATAATGTCAACTACGGCATCAAATTTGCAAAGGCCTTCGTGGACGCTAGAGAAGGGATGGGGAAGGACGCTCGTGCGATGATGAACCTGCACAACAACCGGTGCGGTCGAATGGTGAGCAGCAGCTTTAATGTTGACATTTGAGTGGATTCAAAACACTTCAGACTTATTTCTACGCTGTTGTGATTGGTCAATTTTTCATCATCATTTCAAGTCGATATGGCTGAGTGGGATGTTACTCAGGATACTGAGATTCGCATCCTGATTGGAACATACTATTCACTAATTAGTTTCCATTTTCTTTTTCATTTTTATGTCGCTATTTGGTGAGGATTAGGCATGAAAAGTATTTTGTTGGGTTTACCCATATGAGTAAATTCCCATCTTCCCATCAGACTGACACAAGGATATTGAGTTTGATTGACTGAATCAAAAGGGGTTGTTATCTCTGGCGGAGGTATACACTCTACTGAGTGCCATTCAAGTTTTCATAATTGATTATTCTGCAGAGTTTTTAGTATAAAACCTCAGAAAACAAAGAGTAATGCTCACTAGAATGTATTTAAAATGTCTTGTTTGGACCATCAAATGGCTTTGTACTGAATTTACAGACAATTCCTCAATATGAATATTTAAAAATATAATAATAATATAATACTAAAAACCCTAACCCTAACCCTATCCATGTAGCCCACCAATAACCTGTGATGCTGTTCATTAGATTTAGCTTTTGAGGGAAGAAGAGTAAAATATCTCGCTGGTAGATTGAAAAGGCAACGAAATGAGATCAAATGACTGAACGGCAAACATCAAAAATTTGCTTTTATCATATATATAAATATATAGTATAGATATCATGTTTCAAAAGTCTCCAACCAGAGTGAAGAACATTTAACCAATCACCGTGCTTGCAGAGCTGATCACACTTCACATCGTGCCGGGGGCAACTTCATAGGCTTAACACCCTGTCACCTTTGACCTCGGCTCTAGGCAGTGAAGCGCTTTATGAAGCTGGAGTGCAAGTGTCACGGGGTCAGCGGCTCCTGTTCTCTGAGAACCTGCTGGCTGGCCATGTCCGACTTCAGGCGCACCGGAGACTACCTGCGCAAGAAGTACAACACGGCCATCGAGATGACCATGAACCAGGCGGGCTTCATGGTGGCAGACAGGGACTTCAAGGGAAGCACCAAGAACGAGCTGGTGTACGTGGAGAACTCGCCCGATTACTGTCTCATGGACCGCGCGGCAGGTGAGTGAACGAGTGAGGCAATCGCTTTTACAAATTCTGCGAAGATATGAGGCTCGTCCGCTGACATTCCTCTACAGCTTAAACTTCAGTGATCTGACCTTTAACATCTACTTTAATTCCTGGTGTTGGCTTTGTCTCGTCAAGCTCCGTCTCCCTCCTTCAATCCGGCCTCCTTCAATAGAGCGTGAAGGAGTTTACTAACTCACTGTTAATATGTTAGGTAAGATAGCACAGTGCGCTACGTGCGGGGGGAACATGATGGTACTAACTTATCAGATCCTCCTCCTCCTCCTCCTCCTCCTCCTGCTTGGTCGCAGCTTGACAACTGGGGGAGTAATGAAGGTGTGTTCGCTCAAAGGAAAGGGCTGTGTTTACTTGTTAAAAGGTGATCTTAAAATGAGCTTATGACTCTCCTTGCCACTAATCTCCATTGTATAGGAATTCACAGCCCAAGGATACATGCGGGCTTACTATTTCAAATCCTTCCTTTGGTCAGTATTAAGCTGCACTCCCAAGAGCCTGAGGGGAATATCTCTCCTTGTCCTCTTTCTCTTTACCTCACGGATTCTCTGTTATTAGACGCGGCATCTGATCTCAGGCCTAGATTTAACACCTGAGTACATGGACACCTTTGTGTTTGGCCCTAAGACTAGTCTGTCAGCGTGTCTGGAATCCAATACCCAGCTGAAGAGTGTGGGAAAAGAGATATTTTGCTTTGGAAAACATCGTTTCAGTTTTCCACCGTTGTTCAGAGGCGGTAAGCTGCCAATATTAGCAGCTCCGGACATTCAAAGTATGTCGTCACTAGAGGTTTTCCCAAAATGAATGGAGTTTAGCTGATATGTGGCCGGGACAACCACGAAAAACAACTACTTATCAGTGTTTTAATATTTCAGTTAGATCAAATAACTGTGATGTGAGAAACAACCCTGCCGTCCCCCTCGGCTCTACAGAGCAGAGCTGCAACCATACGTTGATTAATGGATAAACTTGTCAACTATTAAATGAATCGCTGGTTATTTTGATAGTTTATAGATCCTTTCAGCTTCTCAAATGTAAATATTTTAGACTCTACAGAGAATTTGTCAGGGTTGTGGACAAAGCGAAGACATTTGAATACGTCTGCTTGGGCTTTAGAAAAATGTGATCATCATTTCTGACATTTTATGGACAAAACACTAACGATCAAAATAATGATTGGCAAGTTCATCGATAATGATAATCATGAGAGGCAGCGTACAAATTCGGCCCTCAGCAACCTAATGGATGCATTTCCAATCAGTAAAAAAAAAAAACTCCAGATAAACTGTACAGACCAGACAAAGACAGAAAACCTATCCAAGCCTTCCCTTACAATGTTCTGGGGACCCAAACCCCAACACATAGCTAGAGGAGAGTAAATAGTGGACTTGCATTGATCAGACGGGAAGGCAAACAACTTCAAATTAATTCTACTGTTGCTCCAAGCTAAATTAGGAAATGTTTGCAGTATGAACGTTATAATGTCAATATTGTGTTACCACTTGGTCAAATCAGTTGATGTAGCTTTAAAACCTTTTTGGTTATGTAGAAAACATTTTGTTTCCATTGGATGAGTGTGAAAGATAAAACGATGAGTGGGTGTACTGGAATTAAATCCTGTCAAGCCCCAAATTGTTGTTCCATTTGAATTTAAAAGGGGACACCGATACATGATGCCTCCCAATTGAGCCTGTAGATTAGAGAGGCTACTACCGTGACTGTTTTCACTCTTAAACAATTATGTCTTAAAATGTTTAATTTCAATTTGAAAGTGGTTAGTAAAGACAGTTATTCTACTTACCAAATCCAAGATGAGTAAAGTGCACCATTGTAAATCACCATTGTACTCCTTGGTGAAAGGAATTATAACGTAATAAATATAATTTATTGTATTAATTAAAATAGCGAAAACTGACTGTATTTCTTATACATTTTTATAATTGTTGTATTCGTTTTTTGGTGTTGGGTCGAGGTTAGGCTACTTCAGGATGAAATTGTAACCATGATTTGTCCCTTCTCTGTTTTAAGAAAGTAAAATAAACTAATAACAAATACGAATTTCCAGATGTAGAATGTTTTTTTCTACTGATGCTTCAGGGAAATTATGATTTTCTCTGCAGTAATACATTCGTCTCTTTCAGGCTCCTTGGGCACAGCAGGCAGAGTGTGCAACAAGTCCTCGAGAGGCACGGACGGCTGCGAGGTCATGTGCTGTGGGCGGGGCTACGACACCATGCGCGTCAAGCGCGTCACCAAGTGCGAGTGCAAGTTCAAGTGGTGCTGCGCTGTGGAGTGCAGCGACTGCGAGGACATGGTGGATGTCCACACCTGCAAGCCCCACAAGCGTCCCGATTGGTTGGACATAACCTAAGGAGGAGGATCTGACCAATCACAGTCACGACTGACTCATTAACCTGCGCGCTAATGACTGCATTTTATTATGGGATATATTATTGGGATCTCTTAACTGTAATACCTCCAGCTTTTGATCCAATGACACTTCCTGAAGCAGAGACTTCACAGACCTTGATAGTGAACTGGAAACTAGGCCCAGTTTCTGATCGTGTGCTGCTCTAACAAGTGATTTTAAGAACAAACTGTTGAGCTTTTTTTTTTTAAGAGAAACTTTGGATCTTTGATACAAAATGGCTGAATATTATATTATATTATTCTGATGTAAAATGCACCCTTGGTTCAGGCAGAGATAATGAGGTAATGTCTGCAGTTTTAAGAGTATGTAAAGACCGTGTCAGCATGTGACATTGCTCAAATCGACATGATAATAATAGTTATATTTAGCCTTAAGAGAGAGAAAGAAAGATTATTTGAGTTATTGTAAAAAGAAAAACACTGACATTGTATCATTTAAAATGATAGAGTCATTGTATGGTACTGCAACAAATCGTGTAAAAAAAGAAAAACGCAAAAAGACAGTTGCTGCTAATTAGTGCAACTCTAACGAACTAACAAAAAAGTCCGGAGCTTACGTAAAAAGCTCCTACTTGAGTAAGGCCAGATGATTACACTGTGAACACAAACTGACCACAAACCGGAGAGCGAGGATGGACTTTCAGAGGGACACACCAACAGAAAACCGCAAAGCTTCATATGGACTGATATCTCAAAGGGTTACATGTTTCACTCACTATCCCACAGTCTGTAACTGGTCTAACACATTCTGGCTGTGTTGCCTTAAGGAAAACTTCTTAATTTCTACCTCTGGTTCTTTGTCTTTGTTTAAAACTTTTTTTTTTTTGGCCTAGTGCTGCACCAACAGCTTCAAACAAATGTCCGTAGGCTAGGGGTTCGGCGATATGGCCAAAATCTTCTATAACGGTATATGTGATTTTATATCTTATACCCCATTTACACCTGGTATTAAAATAAGATCTGTATCTGGATTAGGTATGCAGACAATAAATGATCCGATCTTTGCCTTTGCGTTTTACACCTGGTGTTTTTGATGCATTTTCTCGTTATTGCCATTGAGATCAGATCTCTGCCCTCACTCGATTTGAGGTGGCGGTAAATCACCCCCCGGATTCCTTTAAAAAAAAACAAAAAAACACAGCATTTTGTGAGTTGTTGCGTTGGGGGTACCCTTTATAAATGTTGTCAAACACTGTCTGAGACAGATTCTTAATTATCTGCCCCCTTTTGTAAATTCGGCAAATGTAACATGAATTTTGTTCCTTTCTTTGTATTAAAAATATTGTCTCAGTGTGCCTCGTTGTTGCAGTACAGGCGTGAAGGCTACTCTCTAACTACGTAACTTAGCTCCCTTGTTCTTTACAGATCAGCTGAGTCGATGAGCACAATACACACTGTCTTAAACATCATTCTGTGAAGTTCTGATGCAGGTTTCTGATGTCTGTTACCTTTTGATCAGCCTCACCTTCATTGCTGCCAGAATTGCGCTGCTGATAAACCCATACTACTGCTTCTCTCAAACCAGAAGGCCCAATGTACATTAATAAAAGTGTCACAACATTTTAACGCTACTATATTTCCATAGATCCTATATAAAAATAAGTGGCAAACTATGTATTGTAACCTGGAGGAAAAAATATTAAACCAAGTTTCTGTTTATGAGATTTGAAATATGTATTAAGTCCTGTTGCCGTTTTCAGAATAGTCATTATTACATGTTCTTTTACCAATATGTGCTTCTCTCTGCTGGGTTGTATCTTAAGGTTGTTATCTCTTCTCTCTGCTTTCTCACTGTCTTAATTACAAGTCCAGCAGAGCATGTTTCTTCTATCATCGTATTGTGACAGAACACTTTTAAAATGCAATCTTAGGCAACTGTGCTTTCGGGTCCTTTGTGCACATATCCACTGGCTCCGACTGGTTTGTAAGAAGTGAAGTATTTCGTGAACCCGGTCCAAGACATTGCAAAGAGCAGTGAAGTAGCTGCGGACCCCGAGTTTGACTTTTTCAACATCTGGTTATGCAGCCAGACATCATGTGAGGCCATTGGAGACACAACCCTCAGAGGGGTTTATAGATCTAAATGAAGCTGACAACAAGCTGTGGATGCTGAGAGTCAACACATTTTTTCAAGTCCACGTAATGAGGAGGGAAGCCAAAGTAAAGTGCTTTGAACAAGGCCAAACGACACACACCATGTCAAACGTTCACAAGTCAAAAGTTAATTGCAAGCAAAAGGGCCTGTTTTGAATGTAAATGGTGGGTACGTCGGCTGTGTTTTTCTTTGAGATTAGAAAAGGTGAGAGCCGCTCACACACAGTGGGGGCCAACCTGCTGCGCTGCTCCGGCCCTAAAAAAAAAAAGATGTTTTAATTCCCCCAGTTCGACTGAGAGCAATAAAGCACCGAACTGACGATTACAGTCAGTTATGAAAAGTAACGTTTTATGCCTAAATCCACATTGGAAACCACTGAGCCTGCACTGATCTGTACAATGGGTTTACAGTATACTGGTTGTTAGGCTTCATGAATTCATTTGGGTCTTTTCAAAATTGATAATGACGTGCATTTCAGCCAACAATTAAATTCGTCCGTTGCTGTTGCCATGAATTTCTCACTGTCACAATTAAGGCTGATGCCACATTTTTTATTCCCGTGCCGGTGTTTTCCCCTGTCAGCGTTTGGTGCACCTGTGTCCTAGTTTGTATTAGTGTCTTGGGAGGTATTTGCACCTTTGAAATGCAGGTCCCAAAATACCATCCTGGCTCTATATTAAACCTTGTTGATCCACCCTCTGTCACTTCTTTTAGAGGTCTTCCGTTCTCTTCCAGCTCATGCGGTCTCCTGCGTTTTATCCGTTGGTGGGAATCTCGAGGCACCTCGTGATTTGATTCTGACTCGGAAGGTTACAAATAAAAATATGAAACAATTGCATGTATCAGAAAATGTCTATGATTTTTTTACTCAGTGTGTAACTACTTGAAGCCACTTGGGGTCTCTCTATCAAAATAAAACAAAATAGGTTTGCCAGGTGTTGTGTGGGGAGGGCCGGCCAGAGCGGTGAGGAGGAGGAAGTTGGGTGCAGAGCCAGACCTTCTGGAGGAATAAACACCCCGAGTCATATCAGATTCTGCTCTGATCTGGAGCCTTTTACTGATGGGACGAGAGCTCAGAGATTACTTATAAACATTTGGGGTTTAAAAAGTGTAATCTTCGCTCTTATAAACCTGTCAGCAGCAGCAGTCTGGAAAGGTGACTGCCATCGTCGGCTGCTTATGTTTTGTAATGTTGACCGTCGACTGGAGCTGGAGGGGAAATGTACCATCTGTCATGATTGACCTGAATTAAAACACGAAGACAAACACTGCCTCTGCCTGCTGTTGCTTGCTAGCTTGCAACTAATGTACAGTAAAGTGATCCGTCTCTTTTGGGCTGAATAAACACTGCCACCAGTTATGCAAATAAACACATAAGCAAAGATCCATTGGTCAAATTTGCATCCTTGATGGTGAAAACAATTAACCAACCACCATTGCTGGGGTAATGTTTCAGTTCTCTATTCGTGAAAGTTATGGCAACATGCAACCAAATAAAACAGTCCTCTACCTTGAGATAACTTATGGATTTCTCTGGATTTTGCCTTATTTGAAACATTTGGAATAATGTAGGTAACGTAATGTCAACAAAGTGTTTACCTTTGTAAAATTTTATAATCCAAGTGGTTCCATTCGTGACGCAGAGGCCAGTCTTATGAAATCTCTCAAATGATCATCATTTCAAGAATTCTGTTTTTAATTTCCACTCATTCACTTTTCTGCATTGACATAATCTTTCAAGAGAGAACTGCAGTGCATCTAAGAATAAATGTTTCTCCTCCAGCCCCAGGTAATCCCTGAGTGTATTTTCCAGAAACTTTAGTGGACTGGCAGATAGCAACAGAACTGAATCCATAATGTAGTATCCCTAAAGTCTGTAAACAGCATAACATCAACTTTTATGGAATCTTGAAAATTGAGGGATTTTCTTTTCAAAGTAAACTGCAAAGCAATTAGCTGGGCACAACACACAGGGAGTAGATTAATGACACTTTGGGGATCGTTAAATCTGTCGTAGAGTACCCGTGCCGCTTTGTCCCCCCACAGTGTGCGATCCAGTTGAACTCTGTAAAAATAACAGGGGAGGCATCGCAGGCATTCCCTGCCATCATAGTGATATCAAATGGGCATCTCAATTTAACAACATTTCCGAGCTAAAATTGGCCTGGGGCGGAGAGACTAACAGTGTGGTCCACGTGGATGTTACACATTCGCAGGAAACCAGAAGAGAGAAATGTTGGAATCTGGCTTACACGCTATAATGAGTCGGGAACGATTCAGTGTTGTGTCAAATTCATAAGTAAACATGTTTAATATTCTCCTTGAACTTGTCTGAAGAGATGTCCAGTCCAAAACACAGCGCTCCAAGTAATTGCGTGATGAATATCTATGATATACAGTGTTATGGGCAATATGTTGATATGTATACATTGTGAAATTGTTGCGCTCTGGACTGTTTAGGAGAAGTGTTGAAAGTGTTTGGCAAAAATGTCCCCGAGGTTTCACTGTTTCTCTTGGAAGAGAGGATGGCCCTTACGACCCTATCGGCAGTAATTAAGAGCTTTATGTGGACATGGAATTGGACTTGACTATAGCTGCTATAGCATAGTGTGTTAACTGTCCTTGCCAAGTGACATCATACCCGTTTGTTAGTGGGAGAAAGGCTGAAATCCAGATATAAATCTCACATACAGTATGTTTCTAAAGCATTGAGAAAGAGAAAGAAACACAGAGTTAAGATTGTACAGTGTAAATTAACAACATAACTCAAGATCATTATATTGTAGGCATATAGCTGATGGTTATATCCCCTGTGACGTACAACAAGGGTAAATAGTGGAGTAGTAGTACAGTGTCTTTCTCGATGATACTCAAGCAGGGAGCACAGCTATTAATGCACACTGGATATTAAATGGTTTAATCCTTCAATTCATTCAGCCAAATCACATGCAGTTGGATTTATTAAGTGAATACAGAACTGACATAAATCATCGAGGCACTGCTTCCCACAACCATCAAAATCAGCACAATAAAGACTAAAGGGGAAGTGGTGGTAAAACTTCCCCTACAAGCCACATTAGAGAGCCACTATGACAACCGCCGAAATCTATTTCATAGGCCACAAGCACCAGCTGCCATGTGGCTACTTTCCCACTGGGCACCACAGACCACAGTGGGAATACACCAGCTTGTGCACTGAGAAGAGTAAATCCACCGTTTACCCACCTGTTGTGCAGCGGAAGAGTCAGTTGAGCTTAATCTTTATTAAGAGATGACTGGCTATGAATGCAGAATCTGTTTACCTTGTGAAACACCATATCTGTTTTGCCAGGCTTCAACATGTGCGCTCGTGGCCAAATACAAAAGCGGTTGAACCAGTCGGTGTCCTCATTATGAACCACTGTCAGGTAGAGATGGCAGCTACTGTCTTGGTTTTGGTGTGACGACCAACAAAGTCAAGTGGTTAGCGTAGATGCTGCTTTAGCAACTGTTATTTTAGAACTGCAGAGTGTATTTCATTTGGAGAAAAGCACCGCAAGCCATTTTCAGTGAATAAGATATAATCGCTGTTTACTTGACTGGCTTGGGTAAGTGTCCAGTTTACCAACTGGCTCCGCTGGGGGTAGTGCTCTCCTTCTGACTGATGAAGTTAACCTGTGATGGACGGCGATAGACAGAATGTTCATCCAATACCCTACAAAGTATTTTTTGAAGGTGCAAGGTGCCCTTTATCAAACAATTTATAGCAGCGCCATCCCAGATGGTTCTGATTAACAAACCATCTGGCAGTCTAAGAACCACTTGGCAAGTTACAAGATTTTGGGTTTTGAAGGCATTTCATTTTCCGTGTAAGTATTCACCAAACCATCACGTTTGAGTGGGTTTTGGTTGCCTGCAGGGAAATGGTCCATGTGGACAATGAAAGACGCTGAATGGATTGGCCAAAATGTAGTCTCGGAACGCTATCGGCTATCATCTGAAGACCAGTTAACATTTTTGGTCTGTTACTTGCGAAACAATAAGGTCTTAGACGTCGTCTCTCAACTCCATTCTTACATCCCAACTTACTGTAAACAATGACTGGCGCACAGAAGTTATCCAGATATCTGCTTACTACGACTGAAGCCCCTAAAATATTATCCATTGCTCAAAAAAGAGAAGGGCCCAGCCAATGTCTCACAGACCTCACACCACTTATTTTACTACACAATAGTAAAAGTAATAGTAAAAGATCTTTCCCGACCCTAACTAAGGGTTTCGGTGCCTAAACCTAAACATTTTGAGGCTGTGTCATGGGGGCGTGTCCAGCACTGTGTGTCCGCAGATTGATCTACTTGCCATTAAATCGTCACCTATCACACAACAGCCGATGGGTATTGACACTGAGACATGTTAGACACTTCAGCTGTCTGAGAATATTAAACAAAAAAAATAAAATAAATGGCTTGAACAGACAACGCCCTACAAACAGATAAGCAAAAGAAAACAATCAGCACAGAGACAAAATGTTACGGTTGTCAAGTGTAGCAGAACCATTAAACCTTAGCACAGGAGCACGGTGGGTTAGCTTGAAAACTTGAAATAGTTTATTGCTGCTTGTAAGGAATGAAGTGTGGAGAAAATGTGAATGTAAATACCTATGGTTGTGTCTACCATGAAGCCTTGAGAGAAGCACAGACTAGAGACAAGCACATCAGCGAAGGCATTAGAGCACTTTCCTCAGGTAAAGTGAAGAAGAGCTGCCACGGTCCCAGCTGGAACAGTGACAGGGAAACAGCTTGTGCAGCTTGTGCAAATTACATCTGATAGCCCGAATTACTCAGAGTGAGCAAGCAAAAATAGGACTCAACTGTTAGCTTGTCAGTTTCTTAAAGAAGCCACAGACATAAATAGCAGTTTTCAGCTTCAGTGCTTGTAGCTGGAAGCGCTTTGAGAAGTGTTGTTAGCAGAGGAGCAGTGTAGCAGCAGGCTAGTAAGAGCCAAACAGAGGTCCGGGCACCAGCCATTTAAATATCCCACCCCAATTACAAAGAGTGTGTTGGATTAGAGTACCAGTGGTACAACAATGTTACATGACAGTAGCCTGTCACTTTGCCTTAACAGGTAAGCTTGATATCACAGCATTGGCAAAGACAGCCAGCTGCTCCTGATAATCCCTACGATGTCTGATTGGGATATGTCCTGTCTGCTTTTTAATCTAAAGCACTGGTAGGGCTCTGAACATTATCTGGAGGATCTCACACCTGGATGACATCCCAGACATGCTCAACTGGGTTGGGGTCAGGGGTCAGGAGCCATCTCAGAGATATCTTACCTATGCGAGTATGTTCTTTTGATATCGGAGATGTTTTTAAAAAGAAAATATATACATTTCATACTGTATGTGACCTTCAGGGACCCACTTGGAAAATATCTGGTTAATAAATTCATTGTGCTGGCAGCACATAAAAAACCCTTCTTTAGTGGGACTGTCAGGACTGCATCTGTCCACTGGAGATTTTAAGTGTTTGTGGGCCTGTGCGGGGTATCGTTTACCACTTACCTGGCTTTTACACACACATGAATGCTCCAAATAATCATTTGAGTGCTTCATTTTCCCACCAATCTTACTGGCTATGGGAATAAATGTTGTATAAATGTCTCAAACATCTCCTATAGTACGAAATAAACCAAATCTATTCAGTGTCTGCATTCTGTCTTGTTTTCCTCCGCGGGTATCCTGACTGTGATGCACTTTGCTACAGAGGTCAATGAGCAATTCATGTTTCGACATGCCGCACGAAACCGTGCTTTGGCACTGAGAGCAAACACTTGAGCACACGTCAACAGCCCTCGACAGCGATTTTCATTACCGCTGCTCGCCACTTTAAGCACGAGTACACGGAGTATGATTATGGCACCAGTGGTTCACTGGGAACACGCCACATAAAAGCATCCGCTGATGGCGTTGGAGTGGTGTAATCATAAAGACGGGCATGATGGCTCTTGGCTTTATATAGTCCGGGAGCAGCAGCAGGCTGGCAGAGTGAGCCGTTTGTCCTTGAACAACCGACTCCCTGTCAATACAGACTTGACTTTAAAAGATAAAGTAAAGTGACATTCACCACACAATAGTGTTTAAAAGGCCTCCTGTTGTTGCATAAAACGCTGCAGTTCACTTTGGCGATTATATAATTATGATCAGACAAAAAGCTTTTCTCACAGTCCCAGCGTGTCTTATCCCATCGCAGGTACTTGCAACTAAATCAAAGTATTCAGTACGTACAGATTCATCAAGAGAATACACACCATTGCTCCAGAACAACAATAAAAATATATACCACAGAAGAAAAGTACACTGAAAAAGTCATTTTATTTTTTTTTTATTCTGAGTTTTGCAATCAAACTCATCCAAGGGTAGTTACATCTGTTCAAACATTCCCCTGTCTTCAGCATGTACTCTTACATTTTTCGGCTGCACACTATAAAACGAGACATTTCAAGTGTCACAAATTTAAACACACAATTATTATAGGCCAGAGTCAACAGTCTTTGTAATTCAGGGTTGTTGAAAATATTATCCAAATTTGAAACACACACACATTTATGTACCATTACGTCATGACCAGCTTGCCATTGTTCACATTTTTACAAGTATGTTTGCCGTCGTTACTCGGCTGCTGTATCTAGTTATTCTGTCATAAGTTCCACTGCTGTTTTTCAAAAAATTTAACAGAGTTGCCAGTAAACTTGACATCAATAATGTAGGTGTAGTAAATACCAAATTGGTGTTAAACTATTATGATTCAATAAAAGGCACTTTGACATGTGGAGTGAGGAATTTGTCAGTGTGTTGCTTAAAGGATAAGTTCACACAATAAAGGGGAAAATTCAGTCATTATCTTCTCATCTTCATGCCGATGAAAAGTTGGTAAAGTTTTTGTGGGCCACGAAACATTTCAGGAGCTTCACAGCAAGTTGTAGCATTCTCCTCAATAACTGAAGTAGATGGGGACTTTTTTTAAAATTTAACAAAACAACTGAAAGAAAACATAAAATGGCTCAATAGTGCTCTTTCGGCATAGTTCAATTCTCTAGAAATCCCCAAATCCCAGATTGATTTCAAAAGACAATATTCACACTCTTGATGTGTGTTCAAGCTTGTGCACTCACTTCAGTTTAGGTGTGTGCTAACTATTGTAGCTTAGCAGCTACAGTGGAGATTTCAGCTTTAAAAAGGGTTTAACTTATATCTTTTCAAATCAATTTGGGATCTCAGGACTTCCAGAAACTTAGATTATGCCGGACAAGCTGTATGGAGCCATTTCAAAAAACAAATCAGTAATCTTTTACGTTTTAAAACAAGTCCCCATCTACTACTACTGCATTTCAATTCACCTGACTTTCCATCAACTGGGGTGTGTGAGAGAATAATTACTAGATTTTCATTTTGGCCTGAACTTACCCTTTAAAGTACATCCTGGGGCATGAACTCTACTCTATTATTGTAGAGCTAATAACATGATAACAATCAAGTAGCATATCTTGACAAAGTGTCGTAAACATCGCCTTCTTAAGCGGTTAAAATTCTAATAAACCAATTAATGTGATAAAAAGGTGATGATAATGTGTTATTATATCATCACCCACGACTAAGTTGTTTAACACATTTTGCTTAGTTCGTTTTCCTTTTTTAATAATCTTAACACGTGACATTTGTCATGACTAATGGGAATATATATATTACATTTACAGACTTTATCATAATTTCAAACCAGGCACATTTGAACACTGGTTATTTTAAACATTATCAGCCAGTTTACAGACAGAGATGATGAGTTAATCTTTCACAGGGGGGAAAAATGTCCAGTTACAATACAATCAATACATGTACCACTTCGGGCAAAAAGAACAGAGCCGGTCAAAGGCAGAGAAAGGGATTTTTTTTTTTTTTTTTGTCTGTGCATGTCTGTTAATTTTGGCCTCATCTCCAAATGCTTCTCTGAGGGCTCGTCAGGTTTAACTTTGCTCATGGAAGAACTCTATTAGTACTACTTAGAGCTACCAATCTTGCATAACGTCTCTGTCCAGTCAAAACCACAGATCTCCAAATTTGGTGTTTTTTAATAAAAACTGAAGGAAGGAGCGCTCCTTTATGAGTTGAGTCAATTCTCCTATTTCTTAAGCCAAACAAACCACTTACAGAGTCACTGATTCATCTGAAAAATGCGTTGCCACAAAGCTGAAAACGTGGCTGTTTGTTCTGAGCTCATGAAAAGCTGACATTTTGGGAGATAAGTGGTTTTCGACTGGACAGCGACGATATTACAGCCGAAGTTACATTTCCTGTGCCGTTCGATGACTCCTGCGATGTGCGCCCTCATCGGTTTTTATACGAAGTTGACCAACACCCTGACTTATCACATTCTGCAGTGCAATCAGCACAGATGAGTTATGCCACGGGAGGCCTAACTGTGACCGGTGATGATCCCATTTACATCTCGATGTTGCGGGGGCGGCGGTTGCCCCGGTGATATACTGCTGTGGTGTCATGCCATGGCAACAACTGTTGAACTGCAGAGGCGTTGTATACACTGCAGGCACTTGGAGGCTGTAAATCACAGCTCTGTTTTTTAGGAGGCCGTACAGACTTTAAAAAATCTGAGGGGCTGAGATAGGATGCGCAGATTCCAATCACAAATACCTGATGGGGATCGTTTTGATGCACATGAGTTAAGGAGCAGGGAAAAGAAATTGATATCCATCATGTACATGTTGTTTCTGTTTCCTGTTGCCAGTAACACACTGGTTCAGACTAGACAGAAATTGGAGGAGGATTAAAAACATGCAGTTTTTAGCTTTTCATGATTTAGGAAAAAAAAAAAAAAAAAAAAAAGAGGACCTCTGGCAAATTCCTTATTCAATTTCTGTTCATAAGATCTGCAGCCAGGCTTTGTGGGATACATCAAAAAAACCTTAAATTGGCCACCGCTAACATAACGGCAAAATGAATGACCCTGTGAAATCGTTGCAAATGGTATTCACTAAATGCGGTCTTGGAAAAACTCTGACTGCGGTAACAGTGTGGGAGAGCATCTTAAGAGTGGTATTGCTGTGTTGATACAACCTCAGCTAACATAATCAGTAACAATGCAGCAAGTGGACAGTAATGCTGAAGACAGGAGAGCAAACACTTTTTGTCTGAGGGTTTGGAGTGGTACTGGTGTGTGTGCGTGTGTGCGTGTGTGTGTGTGTGTGTGTGTGTGTGTGTGAGAGAGACGGGGTCAGATTCGAGTCAGCTGGTGCCAAAAACTGGACGGCATGAAGCTTTCCATCTTGTCTGCGAAGAAACCCAGGGGTGCAAAGAGTGTGCTGAAGAACTGAAAGGGAGAAAAGGCAGAATGAGCCTTCAGCTGAATGTCAGTGAAGCCTCCGCCTCTCAACCAATCTTAGGAAATATTTAAGCGAACAAAGCCCACAAGCTCACAATTTCATAAAAAACTCTGCTCAAATATTTCCTCTGTTGCCACAATTAGGAATCAAGAGGGAAAAAAGTACTATTTTTTTAGTAAGGAAAATCAAAAGAAAGCACCAAAATCCCAACCAGATGTGTTTATAAAGACATAAATGTAGATTTCTTAGACTGCTGTCCTTTCTGGAAAGAACACAAATGTGACATTTGGGGTTCTGATAATGCTATTTTTTTTTGAAGAGATTAAATACAGGAAGAAGAGGAGCAAGGTTTTTTTCAGGCGATGGCGGGGCAAAACATTTGAATAACAGCACTGCAGTCCAGCTGAATATATTTATACTTCTTATCCTGAAACTTCCTCCAGTGCAGGGAGGAGAACGCCAAAGCAGCAATTTATCCAAGTGTTACCATTTTTAAAAAATGTGTTTGCAGAAACAGCGCTGACAGTTTGAAATACTTATCTGATTTGCGGATAAACTTGATATAATCCATGATTTACGTGTCAACACACTTTTACACATCGAATCAATCGCGTTCACTTTCGCACAAAATTAATTATAGACAAAACTGGCAGAAGGCAAATGATACTCTAACACTGAAATGATCGTCACCCTTTCAAACAGCTTTCTTACGTAATAATTACAACAAGAATAAAGAGCCTAGAAGGATAATCATGAAAAAACTTACAGTGTGTTCTTCTGTAGTAATATGATAATGTGATAATGTAATATGATAATATGAAAATATGTAGATTTTAACATTGTCTCCACATTTTTGGCCATTATCAAACATTGTTTTCCTGGTCATGTAAACCAATAGGATAACTCAGTGCCTTGGCATTCACACCTATATTCACCATCATGAGCTCTTTAATGAGGTGAACAGATGTACTGAGCAGCCATTACACATCCCATTAACTGGTCTGAACAGAGATACAGGGCTCCAAAGTGCGGCTATTTTGGTCGCACATGCACCGAACCACCTGTCAAGTGCAACTTCGCATTTACATCGATCGCGCTGGTGCGCCTGAATGAGGTGAACCCAATTTCTTGTTGCTTGAAATTTAAATAATGAAAAACCTGTATTCCTGTTGATAATCATTTACATAACGTGTTAGGAAATTAAAATCGAAAATGTATAGTGTGTATTATTGTGTGCACCTAAATAGTTTGATGGTGCACCTAAATGAAAACGTTTTGCGCACTAATGTAAACAGCTATGTATTCAATTTAAAAGATATATACTGTATTTGTGATCATAAAATCCTAATCATGTTTTAAAAATCTATCTTTCCAACATGTTTATATTGATGTAACACTGCTAGAGTATATGATAAATAAACTAAATGCATCTCAGAAGCATATTTAGACATTATGTTTATTCTCTGCTGTCAGTTATAAAGTAAAAGCAACATTTTGTAATTCTCTTACTGATCTGACAAATTCTCCTTTTGGAGCCTAGAAGAAACTCATCAACTTGTTTTTTATGATTACCAGCAGGGCATATATCCATAAAGATCTAAGATTAAGATCTAGGATACACAGTTTATTAGGTATGTGTATAATAGAGCATGTAAAAGGACACACAATAATGATTTAAGTAAGCTGGTAATAGAGAAATGTCCTCTAAAATATTACAATATGGTTTCTCTCTGAAGCTACTTGAGGTGTGCTTGATACACTTGACACTTTAATAGTCCCATAAGTGGACATATCAGCCTGGCCAGACAAGTGCAAATCAAGTACTCCTCTTATCCCATTTAATATATGAAACATATTCAACTTCTATGCTATACATGTCAGGTATCCATAAATAAAAGGACAGGCAGACTGCCACCACCGCTGTCCTGCCTTGCTTGGCTCTCCTGTTCAAGAGCAGCAGATTCAGAGAAATCTGTTTTCCCTCAGAAGGCAGTGAGGACCTTTGTGTTCCTCCCTCGATGGTTTTCATGCACTCCATCTGAACATTACACAGACCAGGCTCGCCTGGGCTGCTGTAAAAGTCCTATCTGCACTCAATCGTTCTCATAACAAAAGGAGGAGCACTAAATGTTCTCCGTGGCCTTGTTTTCGCTACAAGTCTACGACTTTATGTAGAGGCAACCCGTAATAAACAGGGCGACCATAAACAAAGGATTAGCCAAAGTACGGAGTTTGCCAAACTGACTACAACAGATAACTGAACACTTTTATAGTAAATAAACAGATAAAGGAAGTCATGCACATGTTTAAAGTTTCTAAATCTTTAAGGCTGTAAGGTACGCTGTGATGTTTCCAGAATTAAGCTCACATCACTCCACTGTGGTCACTGATAACTTAAGTTAGACCACAGCTCGTCTTGGCGTGACACACAGACAGGCCTATGACTCCAGTGAGTCTCCAGTGTTACAGTGATATAAAGCAGTAATTATCATGAGTTAAAGGTTCAGTGAAAAAGCCTCGATCAGAGATGAACTGACGATCTTACCGTCAGCCAACTCACACATAAGTGTAAGTTAAAGGGAGACAGCACAGGTGAATGCACAGGTGAATATGGTCATTTTGTCAACCAACAGATAATCACCATGTAACTTCACCTGTAGATTTTTTTGTATAACACATTTTCTGAAATGTTATGTTTAATTGTGTAAATGATGGATTATCCAATGAAAGATAAACTGAATTTTCAACATGAAAATTGTTTCATTTTGTTGACATATTAGAGAACCAGATAATACTGTCAAAAGATGAAACAAACACATTTTCACCATATTCTTAAGAATAAAATGTTTTATATACCTTTGCAAAAACTTTCAGGATATAGATATAGGTTCTGGCTGGAATCGGTTTAAGTCACCATGAATCTTTCTGAGTTCATAACTTCTATTAAAGCTGCTATTTGTAAGACCTTTAGGACAATTACTTTTGGTGAAATTTTCATTTTAAATATGCAAATGATGCCATCTAATTAAATGTGCGCTAAGTAGCATACATATCCAGACCAAAGTCTGAACTAAATTAAACACCTGAATGGGTATTTTAGACGTTTTTCTGTCACTGTGCAAAAAAAAAAAAAAAAAAAAAACTGTAACCTTTTGAGTGATGATGAGAGTGGACTACATGAATCAATATCTATAAAACTCAAAACGGCAACATTTAAGAAAGAAATCGAGATGTGTAGTTCGAGGACTTACTGCTTTGGCAAAGACACCCATGAGCTCAGGGAACTGATGTGTGAGCATGGCCAGCATGGCAGTGAAAGAGCAAAGGCCTGCTGTGAAGAGGATGAAGAAGGGCAGCTCTTTTTTTGGGTACACAGACACCTCGTGGAACGCTGGAGCAACGGTCAGAAAAATAGAGGAAGTCATTAGCCAGTGCAGATGATTACAAAAAAAATAAAAAAATGCATGTGCGCTTTGGCTATTGTACTTACAGGGCAGTAGTTCCCTATCTGCTGTTTCTGTGCATCCTGGGTAGGGGTAAAACAGGTGACCTTTCTCTAGGGGGTAGGGAATTATCCGGAAGGCTGTGAAGACAAACAAAGACATAAATAGGAAGTTAAATTAAGATGAATAACGCACCGAGTATGACTTTAGAGCACAATGTGAAAAACTGTTCTAAACAACATCGCTGGTATTTTAAACTGTGACTAGAAGAGGCTGTTTACAACAGCTGACACAATATTCGTTTAAGTAAATTATTTAAGCGGCAGAATATTATACAGAGTGACAAGATACTAACATCCTAATAAAATATAATGATAACAATCTTCCTGTGCTTCGTGTGAGTGATGATCTTGTCCCTGTATATTCACAAATAGAGTATCTGTGGGTGTGCTGAGCGTACACGACCTATGACACAATTCAAAAATTGAAGAGCGTGCATAGAGGGGAGATACTCTGAATGTCAGTTATTGCTCATCTCTATCAAAGCGTTGTATAATCTGATCTACACAAAGTGAAGTGTGCAAGTCATTTACATTAAATAGACCGTAAATGAATAAGTAATAGTGATACGTACTGCCCTCCCAGGTGCAGTGTAGTAGGTTTAAGGCTCCCTCTGCCCTCTTCCAGTGCTGCAGGTGGAAGAAAGCATATGCCACTGCCTCGCTGTCGCCCCTCTTCAAGATGTGCTCTGGAGGCAGAATCAGACTCTTCATCTCCAATAAGTACTGCAGGACAGGAGGAAGGAGGAATACAAGAACTCTGTAAGTATGCGCTACACAACATTGCATTTACATTTAGGGCATTTAGCAGATGCTTTTTGTCCAAAGCAACTTATAATAAGTACTTTTGTCACAAGGAAGAAACCACGACATATCAGTGTCAATAGAGTAAAAAAGGAAAAATAGAAACAATTGATGTTGTTTAGCTCCTGGATGTAGTACCGGTAATTAATAGCAGAGGTGTTGAGTACAGGTGCACTTTATATGGCTATCACAAAATGTGATAGAGTGCAGTGATTCAACTATTTGAACAAGAGTTCACCAAAGTCTGTTTATTTGTGCACAATCTGCTTTCTCTCCATGTTGTCATAGTCTTTTGAACTAACATTACTCAGACTCTCACATTTCATAGGACCTGCGTGAGTGCGGTTTCCATTGGAAAAGTTGCCGCCGTGACTTTCGTCATACAGAGGTGGTCGCGGTTTTATCTGAAGCAGATCGGTCCACTGAACTCATTCAGAGATATTCATTCCATATTGTTCCACTCTCCCTCCTTACAGTCTTTATTGTGAAATAATGGCAAAAGATAGCTTTGCAACATTAACCTAGGAAGGATGACTACATTTGCATTCTCAACCAAACCACAATTAAAATACCAGTAAAGAAAAAAATGAAAAAAAAACAATTGACTATAAAACTGCCGCCTTGTGGTTAAAAACCATTTCACACTGCTTTGATGGTTTCATTCACATGCTACCCTTGCTTCTCAGTCAGTACATCACTATTGTGTAATTCCCTCTGGTTAAACTCTCTGCGGACTGAAAACATATTTTCTTCATGTGAGGTACTTGTTGACAGCCATATTTTGCAATTGTTCAAGGTGGGAGGGAAACGCTTCCCAAAGCTCTCAGAGTGTGTGTTATTGTTTCAGTACAGTACATTCATTCCATGAATGTGTAACGTCCCCCTTCCCCCCAACCCCCCTTTCCCTACTGTGTAAGTTTGTCCCAGCGAGTCAGCCGGTTCGCTTCACTGACAACGTCCCACATTCAAGAGTTACAACCTATAGAACAGGTATGCTTTTGGAAATGACAGGGAACACATGTGGAAATAACAACGTGTATATTGTATATTTCTTTTCTGTAATACATATTTTAATTAAAACCTAGCTCTGTCAATAGATAACTCATTAGCTGGTGCATACTGACTATGACAAATCTGCCACTCTATGTACTTTATGTCTGTGGTGCCCAGTGTGGCAGGGGTCTGTGTTAAACAAAACCTATGTGTGGGGCTGGGGCCCCCTGGGCTGGATTCCCAGGCGGCCAGCTTCACAGCGCTCTGGATCTCAGACTGACACTTTGGGAAGGTTACCCCACAGCTAATCCTGTCTAATCCCCTCCATGGTCACAGGCTCAGCCAGCCAGCCAGCCAGCCAGCCAGCCAGCCAGCCAGCCATCCATCCATCCATCCATCCATCCATCCATCCATCCATCCATCCATCCATCTAACCAGCCAGACCATGCTGCTTTGCCCATCTCCCCCTGCCTTTACCCTCTTTCTCCTCTCTCGCCCCCTCATGATCACAGCCTGCCCAGACTCTTCGACCTGGCTCATCCTTGTCTTTCTCAACTAGCTTTCAAAATATGAGCCCAGGACTCAGGCTGGATAGCTGCCTCACTTAATTGGTGGGCAATGTCCGTCTATCATCCGAGGACACACCAAGGTAGCCACGCCCTAAAGCATACCCTGCTTTACTGTCTTTTTTACTCTAAATGAACATTATTCTGTGTTAAAGACGACTTGGAACCAGTGATTGAGACCATCATCTTACATACGACCCAACTTATTTTCCTAGACAGTGGAGTTGCTGCCGGCTGGCTGATAGACAGAATGCAGCTTTAAGGCACTTCAGCTTCACTTTTCAGACCTGGGATTCCAATCCCTTTTTCTATGCTGTGTTAGCATGCTGACATTTGCATTTACCACAAAACACCACACTGTACCCGTTACTGAGGGAGCGATTATCGGCTTGGACGATTACATCCATTGCTCTTGAGCTCATTCATCCTCCACACTGTCCTTGTCATCACAGGCTCGAACTACCACTGTGCCATATTCATTAAAATTCCTGCTTATTTTGCTCTGTGTGCAGACAGTTTGCAAGGCCCACCTCAGTACTCTGTTGTCTGTTCCTCATTTGCCACCTGCTGAACCTCTTACCCTTCATGGATACCGACTCAGATCGAGCACACGACCACCCAACAAGTGCAGTCACTCCACTTTATTCAGCCATTCTAGTAGACTCCTCTCCTCCTCTTTTTCCATCCTGACACCCTCTAGCAGTGATTACAAGCATCGGCAACTAGAGACACCCAGAAGCTGCGTGTTTGCCCTTTTCACTTATCCTGTCTGACTTACTTAAATCAGCCCTCTCTCTGCTCCAGCCAAGACATCTGACTGTCCACCTTCATCCTCCTCAGCGTCTTGGTCTCCGTTCTACTGAGCACAAAACCTTTCACCATCCTCTACTCCCCCGGCACCAGTGTTAGGGCAGACAGCCAGCTGAAGAGGAAACCTACCACTTCTTGGTTGCACAATGCATACGTAGGAACAGGCATGAGGCCCAATCATAAACTTCACATCTGCCAATTTGCTATTTGGATTAAACCTGGATATTTACAGATAACAGTAAATATTTGACAGATATTTCACTCTCTATGCCAGTGTGTTGCTGAGAATTAATGACCAGTATATGGCACTCATGTAGGTCTGGGTCCTCTTGTGTTTTAAGATTAACCATTTAGAGCGGCTGGCTGCTCAGCTGTCCTTCCTCGCATGCCACAGCATTAGACCTGGTGACACCTCAGTCCTCTGTGCTGGCCTACCAGCCCCCCACACCCCACCCTCTCGTTCTTCAGTCTGCTTCTCCACTCCCTGTCGCCTCTTTGATGAAGGGATTGAGTTTCATGTGTTCTCCTTTTATCCCTGGCCAGTCATAAGCCCAGAGCATAACTCATAAGCTGCCTTCTGATTCTAATCTGCAGCACTTTGCCTCTCACAATGGGACGCAGGCAACAATGACATCAGCCTTGTAGTTGCTCTATAAGGGTCGGACAAGCACGCACGTGTACAGAGAAAGAACATTAAGACAAACAGGTGTTGGGGTAGAAACATAAACAAAGATTAAGAATTTCATACAGTCAGTAAACGCCACTTCCAGCTACTCCAACCTCTACTGAGGGTGTAGATAGTCGCATAAAAACTCACAGCATTTGTTCCAAACTGTGCTGGGATGAGGCAAACCCTAACGACCGCCTTTTCCTGGTCTGAATCAAACCTCATCCATCTTAATTCAGAACAACCCCAGGACTGCTGCTCTGTCTCAATTTACAAACCAAAAACCCAATTTCAAGAGCTATACCAAGCAACGGTCTACTTTTTTAAGCCTTGACAGGCGTTCTGGATGAGAACATGTCAACTAGAATGAGGTGAGATGAGAAACTGCCTTCCAAAGTGGAGTAAACTAGCAAGGTAGATGGGATGGGGTCACCCAGGCTGCTTCGAAATGAATGTGTATGGACCGAAGTGGTAGTAAATGTAAATGCAAGGCAGATTCAGATAGCAGGAACACTTGATCAGCTATCCAAGCATCAGTCAGACTGTCAGTTTCTTAACCACTGGCTGGTGGGGAAGCTGATTGGAATGGGCAGATGGACGGAGAAAAGAGTGGTGGAGAAGGAGGATAAATGGAGAAGGACAAGAAGATGAGGAGGAGAGGAAAACAGAAGTGAACAAAGGGGAGACAGAGGTAAATTGAGGCAAAATGGAGAGCTGGTGAGGGTTCATGCGGGAGGAGGGCAGAAAAAAGGCTGAAGCGTGTGTGTGTATGTGTGTGTGTGTGGTTGTGGGTTTAGTGTGTGTATGGCTTTTATTGAGCAGTTTAAATAAGCTCATGTGATGTAGCCTAACATGATATTCATATATAAGCTCCTTGGCAAGCTTGATAACACACCCACACACTTAATTCTTGGGCCAACAATGTTCCTTCATTTCTCCACTGGCCATTAGGTTGATAGTTTTTTTTAACCTTTACTCAAAAAAGGTTGAAAGAAAAATTGGTGTCGGTCTGTGTGTCCTGAAAGTTTTCATATCCCACAAAAAAAACAAAATTCTCTGGCCAGGTACTATCCGTGTTTAAAGGAATTCATCAGCAACCAAAAGTGTTGTTATTTGACGAAGTGGGAATGAGGCTGAACAATCAACAATCTTTCTCCAGAATCACTTACTCCCCCCTTTACATACAAACATGTAAAATCCAATAAAATACAACACAATTAACATTGGGCTTAGAGGGAATTATTTTCATTGGACATTATTACTGGACAGGTTTATTTCAACAGATTTTTCAAGTAAAAAAAACAGTAAAAATTGGATCACAGAAATCCTGATCCGTCGGATCTGCTGAGCAGTCCAACTTGAGGCATTGGCGATTAAAGGTCTTGCTCAAGATGCTGTTAATGAGGGAGGAAAAACGCTCTTTTGTCACCTTTTCCCTACCCAGATTTATCCTGCAAACTGGCTTCTTTCCTATCCTGAGCAAATTTCCCCTAAACTTTGAGTCACCACGGTCCACTGGTACACTGATGATGATGATGTTGACTGAGAAACTCAGAAAAATCCAGACGGCCTCAGATTTGCCAAATCTGATCCACTCTGCTTGTTTCAGTACAGTGCAGCACTGGCATCTGGTATGGCTTCTCTATAGCAACACAAACATACAGAAGCTGTTACCCAGTCACCTCCAAAGCATCTCCTGCCACCTTACACAGATGTAGTTTATTCATTAATATCTTGCTTAATTATTAATTATTTTTGCTTGCACAGTACATGAGGATATAAATCAAAATAATTAAGTGTATCCCCTTTAACACTGTCGATGAGCTGTACGATCACGTCATTTTCTTTTTTTTTTTTTTTTGGTCCAGAGCCTGCAGGCTTGCAAGGAGTACCGTCTGGAGTACTAGTATCTTATCTGCTTCCAAAGATTAATGATATTAGCAACTTGTGAAGGGCTCATTAGAAAGAGCCTTGTATTCTCAATCTGTTAAAACATGCCTTTGTGCATTAACAAGCACTTACGTTGTTGATTCCAATTATTTATCTCAATTACTTTGAATCAAAGGATCCCAAACGATGTGTCACTAATTAAAGTATAATTTGTTAAAGCCCTACTTGATAGTGCACTTTTCTACACTATCTACTCAATAGGACAGAATTAGGCTCCATTCAACTTTTGTACAAAAGTCCTTTGCAGATCCAACTTTAGGGGCCAGCCCTTGTCTAAAAGGCCACATACACAGGTGCACTCATCATTCAGACATGCCAGACAACACAAAGCAACAATCCCCCCGCCTTATACCCCCAGTTAAATGCTGAAAGATGAGCCCTCCACTAATCCTCTGGGAAAGGTGTGTTACAAATTTCATAATGTAATTTAACTATTCACCTAAAATCACAGAGGTCATTTTGATAAGGCTGGCAGAGGTAGCCAAACATCAGACTCTATTTGGCTCAAATAAGGGGATGAGACGGGATGAGGGAACATGAGAGGATAAGAAGCAGGATGAGGGTACGTGATGAGAGGAGGGAGGACGGCCGCCTCTGGGCACAGTGGGGAGGGAGCAGAGACTGGAGAGACACTGAAGATGAGGGCCCACACTTTAAAAATCAAAGGCCGGATCAAAGTGCTGGCTGACACCCCCACCCCTCACACACACAAACACACACTGATTCTCTTTCTCTCTCTCAGAAAAAGGAGTCCATGAGATGAAACAACACCACACTACAAAGGCTAAACTCAGACAAAACTCTGCTGCAACTAGTTGTGTATGATATTGTGTGAGCATGTGTGACATCTAATCCTGTGGGAACTGATGTGAAAGGCCAGGGAGATATCCAATTGTCGTCCCATGTTCTTCCTGCTCTAGCTGTATAAAAAGCTGTGCTCTATTATGCAAAATTAGAAACACTCACTTTCTTTTGGTGCCAAAAACTAAAACGGAGCAACCTGCGAAAAACTAGAAATGCATGCACGATTCCGAAATGGTCTTGTGAGAGGCTGATGATTCCAGCAAATACACATCAACTATATGATAGCGGTTTGTTCAACTGGATTGGATTCAAATCACTTATATGGAGAACGAAGAGATTTATGGCCTAAATCTGACACTACAGGTGATAACATAATTGAAGGGCTGCGCTGTACTAAGATCTACACTGACACCTGCTGGTGAGCAAGTATGAAGATTGTCTAACTAACTCATACTCACCGTTTATCATTCAGGTAATAACTTTTGTAAAGGTTTTATACTGATAAACATTTGAATGCCACGTGCAAATAATGGTTTTAAGGATGACTGACAACTGAAAATGTTGGTATTTTTTAACCTGGACCCATTATTTACATGTTTTGAAATGTCAATGGTTCACACTTACCAAAAGTTTTGAAAAATGGTCCAGCAGATGGACATCCAACATTAAGGAAAAGTTTAAAACATTTTGTTAAAGGGATATTCCGGTGTAAATTTAATCCATGGTCTAACATACCGTGAAACTGTGTTAGACTCCCTCTCGGGAGATAAAGTTTGCAGACCGCTAGCTAACGTAGTTTTAGCATCCTCAGAAACGACCACACGGCAACAATACATTGCAGTAAATGGGTCAAAATATAAAACCGCCATCAAAAAGCCACAAATAATGCTCAGAACAGCACCAAACTTCAGCAACATTAGAAATAGGGTCCCAGCACATATTTCGAGGCATCAAACACTTGATATCATTGCCAGATTTGTCGGAATAGATAAACAAAACTCACCACCCGAGAAGCCGTCCTTGTTGTGGGGAAGCCCTGTGGGTCGATTACCGAGTGCAGTAGAGTTCCGCAGCTCAATGATGATCATTACTGCGGGACTCTACTGCACTCGGTTATCAACTCACAGGGCTTCCCCACAACAAGGAAGGCTTCTCGGTTTCACGGTGTGTTAGACCATGGATTAAACTTACACCGGAATATCCCTTTAACAAAGATCTTTTAGTTACCAGAGACAAAGTCTCCCTCCGAGATTTGAGTTGTTGCACGGAGACGACGGTGGAATCGTTAGTCAGAATCTTCCTGCAACAACTCAGCCTCTCGCAAAATTTCAGAGCAAGACTTCTCCTTGAATAAGATTTAGTGTTTCTGGTTTCAAAGAGGATCTTACTCTTGAACTAAAAGGTATATCAAAATTTGACACCCGGAGCTGCGCCAAAGGATTAAATTGTGGCCGTGTCGTGGCTGCCAGCTGAGGTGATCTACTGGAGCTTATTGAAAATGTTTGGCAAGTATGAATCATCTACACACCAAAACATGAAAATATAGGGCCCGGGTTTGAAACTACTCCCTTTTAATCAATCACTGGGTTTCCGTAGCCCAAAACAACCACCAGAGTCTATCTGAGACTCATTCGTATAATGACTGACCTTTGGCACGTGTGGATTGAACTCAACGGCTCTGTGTATGGCCTCTACAGCATTCATCTCTGCTGTGCTTAGCCCTCGCCTTGACGCAGCTTCTGGAGAGAACCTGAGACAGAACACCTCACATGACACACTGCTCATATAGCGATTAAAGTCTGTTGTTACCGCAGCCATATAAAACATGCTGATTGGCAATGCGACGTACTTATCTGATACAGCCCGTGCTTTCAACAGTGCAGATGTGTAGCATATAGTGGCTGATTTTGGCAAGCTGATGTCTGCAATGGCAGAAGAAATCAGGGTCAAGCGGCATCGCTCAGACATTTTGAAGACAGATTCTTTGGCACAGAGCTAATTTCTGTCAAAACACATTAGAATGCCTTTAAAAGAATGACTTTTTTTTTTTTCATTCAGTTTTACCATCATATTTGGCAAGGACTGCTTGGACATCAGCATATGCCTGAAGCTCTAGAAGTGCCTCCAAGAGGTTTTCATGTATATTTAACATCCCCAACAGTGGGAACTCCTTCATTAACTGTGAAGAGATAAAACATCACATCTTAACACACACTGTCTTAGTTGTTGTAAATACAGTAAACATGTCGCCTCAGCAGCTGCAGGAGTCATTTGACAAATCGCACAATACAGCGGTTATCATTATGAGGTGCAAGTTTTTGATGTATACTCACATCTCTCATCATTTTTACTGCTTCTTTAATCCTTCCCAGTTTTCGTGCACACATTGCCAGTCTGCGTTTAATGTACACCAGTAAGTTGATATCTTTTCCAGCTGTGGACAGAAAAACAGAACATATAAAAGATTTAATAAGCAAAAACGTTTTCTGTGCAATACCATGTGCAATTACTCTGCTGCTGTTCTACCGTGTGACTTCTTTGGCGCACTGCAGCATTTATACAGTTATATTTCATTATTATTCATAACATCTACGGCGTAGTTGGAGTGTAGTATGAGGAGCGCATCTTTACATATTACCATTTTTAGGAGCATTTCTATTTCTATATACATGGAGAGAGAGTTGTCATGTACAATAGTTTAATACACATAACACACAGATAATTTCTCTATACTGTGGCATTTCTATTCCAGAAGGAGCAACTGCAAATGAATTACTCTCCTCTGGGATCAACAAAGTATTTCTGATTCTGACTTATAAGTCTATAGAAGTTTAAAAAATGAATAACGTTGATAGAATTGTCAATAGGCCTCAGATGTCAAGAGCACCTTCAGCCCACGTATCTTTGTGGTCTTGCGCGGAGGAAGATGCATTGATGGAACATTTGGCTTGCAGTTACAATCTTCATCACAGTTGGGTGTGGACAGATGTGGTCTGCTCTACTTGCAGCCACAGTTACATGGCGCATTCTGACGAGCTGCACGGCAGAGGGTGCGGCCAAGTATGTTGTCGGTGTAGTTGCTCAGTAATCAGTTATCAGTCAGCTGTGTTCCTGCTACTCTACAGTAAGAGATTCATACATTCTTACCGATGCTTAATGCTTTTTTGAAGAGGCGTTCCGCTTCTGTAATAGTTGTGGCTTCTTCCTCTGCTAGGAGAACATAGGCTGCTGCACATCTGCACACACACAAAATGTAAAACACAAAGGGACAGATTTTTTTAACAGCTCATCCCTCAGAAAAATGTCTTTGTCATACACAAGAATATCAGAAACTAAATCGTCAATCACAAAAATAACCCATTAAAGGACCCGAATATGATTACACAAATGTATTTATGCTCTTAGTTGAAGCAGAATCTTCATTTATATACTCTCTTTTCTTACTGCATTACAACAGGAGATACTACTCAGAAGATACAGTGTTGTGTTTATAGACACAGTGTTTAAGGAGAGAATATGTAACAGTGTAAGAGGAGGACTCACTCATGGTTCATTTCTATGGCCTGGTAAGCTGCTCTGATCCTGGCTTGAGGATTTCTTTCTCTCCAGGCTTTCTGCATCACTGTAGTGAGAGAAAGAACTCAAGATTATTATAGATGTGACTTTACAGTCAACATATCCACAACAAAAAAACAAAAAGCACTTCAAGCTTAACATTTACAAAACAGAATTCCACATCTCTGTTTTCTGCATTATTTACTAAACTGGTTGATTCAGTTTGTCTCTGACTAAAACTCACCAGCATCTTCTGGCCTTAACTGCGGAGTGTCTCCTGTGAAGAAGGTCTGATGGTCTTGAGCGGACAGGTTCATATCATAGTATGTTAAGGGTTCCTTCCCTGTTACCCAGGTGTATCTGTAGCGCACAGAGCATCGCATAGAATTTATTTGCTACAGTTTATTTATTGACAGTGAATCAAATTAAACTGAATGAAGTCTCTTGCACCAAAGGCACCGAACGCTTAAGTTCAAAGTACTATTCGACGCATTCCACACAGTTTAATCTGCATCAAGCCTCTAAAATCAGCACGTACCTGTTGTATTCTGCCCCTCTGAACAGATTTAAGGGGTTCCTCCAGACCTTGCACTCTACCAAAAGGAGGACACTGTTAATAGTGGTGGCAGTAATACGAGTAATCTCGCAGTGACAGTTTGCATATATACATATTTACCTGAAACACTGGGCCTAGGTTCTGCCTCTCCATTAACTGATGCGAACAGACCGGTCGTGGAGCTGTTCTCCACTCCACCAAGAAGAGGACGCAGGTGGCTCACAGACACTTGTTCAATGAACGAGGTCCCATATTTACGAAAATACCACCACTCAAATATCTGTGGTGGGAACACACACGGTGACAAAAAGCACATGATAAGACAAGTATTCTTTTACCCCTTAGTTGCAATTTCTATCTTAACACAACGGTTCCTGAACCTTTTCTGTCATGCCTACCTTTGCAAGCTGAAAACACACAATTTAACTCATGCATCCTAAACTTTCCACAAACTGCCATAAAACCCAAAAGACACAGAGCTCTTTGGCTGTAATGACACTGAACTTGAGATCAAGATAAACTCATATTTTGTCAGGTGAGTTTTATGTCTTCCCTGTCAAAAACCTGTTTATCTTGTATATTGCCTGTCATTTCTCTGAATGCATTCTTGCTAACCTGATATAGCCTTGCCAGCATGAGGGCACTCTTGCTTATTGATTATTACCACCAAATTACTTAGGCCCTGTTCACACATACACGGTTGCTTCTTACAGCAAAGCTTTGTCTTTGCCTTTTCCCCTTTCATAGGAACGCTAATGCTGAAAATGGACCTTAGAAAACTCCTTTCAGGGTGAAGCTATTCAGTGACACCGTTGTCAGTGTTCATGTCTGGATGGGCAGAAACTGAGACTTTTTGGAAACAATGCCACAGGCCCACTCTCACCAGTGTACTGTATGGTGAACTGGGATTATATGTATCATACTGTGGAGGATTTGAGTCAGTACATTTAAGGAATGGATGGTATCTTGGCACTGAAACTACAATGATGTAAAAGAGAGATATGAGCAATCTTTTAATAAAAAAAGCATTATCCAGGAGGATTCTGTCAGGAGCAGCCATGTCTCACCGCCTCATCAATACTGTCCTGTTTTCAGAAAGAATTTATCTATTGCATTGGTACCTGCCCAGGTGTCTGTAACATATATATATGGGATATGACACAAAATTATATATTATGTAAAGAGGAAGTAAAAGTAGATTGTGGTACTTGTGTGACTAAGCAACCAACCACAGTGTAACAAATCTTCCGCCATGTGATTTCCTTTTTCTGAAGGGTGCGCTTGATACATTTGTTCAGTTTTGTTTTAAAACAGGTTTTCAAATATCACCTGTGCACATGTGGACTAGGCCTCGGATTCATTCTACATTTCCTCTGCTCCATATTTTATGCCCCCTTGCAATGGCTGGTTTAGGAACCACTGAACCAGACTAACGTTAATGGGCTGGTGTTGATGTTTCTGGATGTGCATTTAGTTAGTGCCAATCTACTAAAACTAGGCTTCCAACCATGTCTCTAATCTTGGTTTCCTGAACGTGAATAGGGTCTAGTATCTATCCTGCAAGCAGATATTATTAAGTGCGCTACAGAGTGATGAAATAACTCAGGTGATAACTTACAAGGATGAGTCCAGAGATGAGAGAGGAGGTTCCAGTGAGAGCCACATAGAACTTGGGGGTCAGTGTATTCAAAAACACTGAGGCTGAGAGAAGAAAAAGAGAAGACAGTCAGTAAAGTGTCCAACCTGAAAACCATGCATTAAAAACAAGGCTCATATGCCAGCATTGATGCACACTGGTATGTATAGCTGGTGATACATAGCCACATACAGTATGATGACTGAAGTAGCATTCTTGTAACCACAACAACAAACTGCTGAATTTTGACTCCATGCAACACGAGCTACTGGTGGAAAAATAATACAACCAGGAGCTGGAGATAAATATTTAAAAACTCGCAGAAAAAGCTGACAAAAAAGCCTCCTGCTCGAATCAGCGAGACAACGAACTGTCAAACCAGCAGCTCCCGCTTTGCTGCCAGCTAAACCCGAAGGCTAACAATAGCTAGCTAGCAGTTGCCTCAATTCACCTGAGGTAAGAGTTTCCTGCAGTTTCAGCGGGCTCCACAGGACGTATATCATGATCAGCACCATGCCGAACCAAATGAAGCACACGTACGTCCATGACCACGAGAGCCACGATTTTAATTTCTCTGTAAATCCGAGAGATTGGGGATTACTGCCAGCGGTGTCCTCCATGTTTCTCCGGATGCCTGTAAACAGTGGAGTCACGTGACCGCGAGGTAAGATGACTTCTATTTTGAAATCTCGGCGAGAATCCATTTCCGGAGTAACAAAAAATTACAAAAATACATGCATACATTATACATTTTAGTGTTTACTCATCATGTAAAGTAATCAAAATTAAATATGAACGACACAAATAGTTATTCGGTTTCTTACAAACAGTTTTGTTTAAACTGTGTCAAAACTATATCTTGCTTTACAGACAGAATACATTCTTGAAAATAAAAAAAAAAAACCATAGGGACAGATATTTTTTGCATATAAAATCTACTTGAATAATATATACATATACAACTCGTAATACATGTAGCAATATAAGTGTAATCTACTTGAGTCAGTAGGACTTTGAATATAGATATACATTTTGTGAAAAATGTTGTACTTTTAACTTAATTGATTCATGACATCATGATTACAAGTAATGTTTATATTTTACAAAAATAAATCAAGATCTGCTTGTATATATTTATAACATAAAATGCTTCTTGAATTTTAAATGGGGCCTTTGTGCATAATGACTGTGTTTTTACTTTTGATAGCCTACTTTATGTTTTACTGGTACTTTTTACTGATGAGAAATCTGGGGAATGAGGGGGTTTGTTTTATTATTGCTTACTCAAGTAATGGGTCGGCGCACGTCTTAAACCACTCACCATAATATTAGGGCTCTGGCTCACAGTCATTTAGATTGTTTTGTGTTTTTTTGTATTATCAAGTAATTATTTGATTTGTAGAATTTGAGAAATTTCAAAATTAATCTCATCGTAGTTTTGATGAAGCTGACAGGCAAACAGTGGGTCCAGAGAATAACCAATATTCAGTCACATAAAACATAATATAGGGCCCCATGATCACATTTGAAGAGCTGGAGCCAAAGATGTTTGGCATTTTTTTTATATAATTGATCAACTAGGATCCATTGATTATTGCATTTGTCGGCAATTAAGTCTCTGTAATGATATTATAATATAATATTAATGACAGGTGCTATTGCGAAACTCCCAGATCTTAAGAGTGATGGAGCTTCTGTAAAGATCCACTGACCTTTAATAAGGAGATTGTAAATTGTAATTTTGACAAGTAAATAATCCTCATCTCTCATCTAAAACCTAATTTAATACACATTGAGTGTCATTTGAAATCTGTATTTGTCTCCCCTCAAATAAATCACAAGCTAGATGTGGGCCTCGAGCTCTTGGGGATATTTGCTGACATTCATCATCTCAGACCCTTCACGAGATCATTTCCCAGCCTGTACTACCACCTGAAACCAGTGAGTGGGGCCATTACTGCATTAATACATTCACTCCTGTTGCCATCTCCTGACTGGAGGTGGAGACAGTGCTCAGTTTTTGTTTACTTCTTTGCAGACTCTGAATTCATTACCATATCTTAGAAAATCATGTTTTAAGGCACGCAAGTACACTCTTTCATTCCAAGCTCATATTTTCTGCAAATTAATAACCCGATATTTTTTTCTTTTTTGCAGGGCTCATCTGAGGCTGAGAGTTGGATCTAGTGGCTTTGTTCAAACTGCCAATCACAGTGCATTCCCATTGATTCTCATGATTTGTATGCCAATAGATGTACACCTTCTCAGTGAAATCAGTTCAGTTAGATTGCAGGTATGTGGTATTAGTATGTCTTTTGGATGTAGACAACCCCGCAGCGCTTCTCACCTTCTGTGATTGACTTACACTCTAACAGTGCAGGAATAAATGTGATTTGTTGGAGTGCATTCCAGTTGGAGGTTACAGCCACTGAATGACAGAGAGCCAGATTTGGTCCTGCTCACACATGCCCTTGGGTGTTTTCTGCCTGATGCTGATGGACAAGCACACGCAGGGTTAAAGGCCTGTCATATAAATCAGGTACAATCACTTTAGAGGTGAAAACATGCATGATGCCACTGACAGGGAGGAAGAGTGTGTGTGTGTGTGTGTGTGTGTGTGTGTGTGTGTGTGTGTGTGTGTGTGTGTGTGTGTGGGTGGGTGTGTGTGTGTCTGTGATGGGGGGGCGAAGAAAGGGAGAATAAAAGAGGAATACGACAGGCTTGCAGAAGTTATCTGGAGTGTATAGCATGACCTGCATGTCTGAAATGTATTTCCGGCTGATGTGATATTTCCAAATGACCTCTGCTCAGTGACTCATTCTTTGATAAAACGTACATGTAGCTCGCAAGAATATGCTGCTAAACAATGTTATCTTCCCCTGTGTTCACACAGCAGCACTTATATCGGTTAAACATCAACGAAAGTCAAATAAGACATACGTTTAAATGAACGCAAGGACATTTGCACAGTATCTGTGTGCATCTTAATAGCAAGAAAAAATCCCCTATCGAAGTGTTTATTCAGCAAAGGGGCAAAAAATTTAATTTCATATACATTAAATTCCAAATATGAAAAAAAACGTTGATATAAAAATCGCAAACAATGGACAGAACCGTAGCACAAAGTGTGATGTGACCTGTACACAAACGGTCAGCCGGCGTCCAGCCACGCAGAAGCAATATCTCTCATCATTCTGCAGTCACCTGTATACTTAAGGTTCATTTACAATTTCACGTCTGGTATCCATCCAGCCGTCTTGGACTTCATGTTCTGTTTATGTAGTTTCTTTCTTTTTCTCTCCCCAAAGCTTTTAAGAGTTGTCTAATCATAAATAATTAATCGAGGTTTTTCACTTAAATGCACTGCATTTCTCGCTCTCATTATTACTTAAGAGGCTGCTCTCGGAAGAAATAGCCGGCGTTCTGTTGATCACATTGTTCGCGAAGCCAGCTGTTTTAAACAAATGAGGGTTTTAATGTGAAAAATGTACAAAAAATTCATGTTTAGAGTATTTCAGGCTAATGGCATTGTTTTATTACCTAACATAAGAATTTTAATACGTCTGCTAGAAACATTTAAGTATAATCTGGGCAGAGGTTTAGAATCAATGCAATTTTAATGACTAATAAAGTTTGCTTTGCACTGTACTGCATGTGTACATTCTGTCTGACTGGTCGTTCGTCAGCTCTGTATTCGGTGGTCTCTGCTGATGGAAAACTTCAAACTTCATGAAACTGGTTCTCGTCTCCCACACTGCTTTCTCTCTGTGAGTTTATATTACTTGTCTCGACGACGGGACTCTCCCCCCGCAACTCATTTCTCTCGAAACACTTCATTTTCAGAAAAAACGTGTGTTCTCTTTTTTTCTTTTTTTCTTTTTTTCGCATCAGGAGACCGTGCCGTTTGACCACATCTGAAAGCAATGGTGCCGCAGAAAAAATGACTTCCTCCATGACAGGCCCAGAGACCTCGGCGCAACATTTCAGGTCTTTTTTCTCTGTAAATCTGTGAGGACGAGTGAACGTGTTCCGCTGTTGTTTTCATTGCTGCAATACTGACTAATTCATGCCGCATTGTGGCCATGATGAGAAGATAGCCATTACTGAAACAGTGGCAGGGAAGAGGCATGTCATGCAACACTTTTACATTTGTTGATGGCTGTGTCTCTCTCTCTCAATTCAATGGAGAGGAATCTAATGTATTTGTATTGTGAAAAACCCTTTTGAAAACACACAAAACATCACGTGTAATCATCATTGTTATCATTATTACACTGCACATGGGAACAAAAAACACAAAACGTGGAATAAATAAGTGCAGTAGGCAGCCCCTCATCCACTGCGCACACCGGCTTTTTTTACCGTATACAACTCCAGCCAACTGTAAGTATAAATGGAAGAGGCAGAGATGAATAATACATATGAATTACCTTCATGCAGTCACAGTACCCCCCCCCCCCCCCCCCACCTCTCTGCTGCAATTTTTAGTAACAACAAAATAAAAAGACAAGGTGCACCGATAAAAAAACACAGGTACTGTGTTGAACACCAGTGCATGGATAGCTGCAGAAGCTTGAAAGGTGTTACAGTAGTTTGAGGAAGGTGCTCAATTGTGTGTAACTGCAAACAACAACAGTAATGAAAGTCTGAAAGTGCACTAAAAGTTAGAGCTGCACAGATTGCATAGCAAACGTGGCCTTTTTTTCTTTAATGCTCGTGTTTGGACTGTGAGAGGACAGGTCTGACAGTCAGTGGTGAGCTGAGGTAACGTGTTCACATTCTTTCTTTTGTCTCCCCGTGTTGTTTTTAAAGACAGTCGGATGGATTGGTTTTGCTCGTCGGCGTCGAGGAGGCAGACACGGGCACACGATGAACGCTGAACAGTAACAAAAGTGTTGCCCACGCAGAGAATACAGAAATCAATAAAATACAACACAGAGACATTTATTCATCGTCAAATGAGCTGTTGATTCACCCTGTCACTGTCTAGCTGACTTGTATTGAATTGCAAATTAAATCTGTAAGTCGGCATGTTACAAACACATACAATAAAAGGAACATTTCACTAATAAATAAATAAAAAATTCATTCATCGTCAACACACCCCGGTGCTGACGGAAAGTCAGGTGAAGTTTTTCGTGGTCCACAAAAAATTTCTGGAGCTTCTCAGCAAAACAGCGTTGCAGCATCTCTCTATAAAAGTAAGGAATCTCTGTCTGTGTGTGTGTGTATTCCTCAAATATCTCTGCGGATCAGGATCAGACTGACCTGAGAGTTTCAACATGGCTGCTGCGTGGTTCAAGGGTGTGCGACCTCGCATTTGTTTGGACGGCAATGATACCGTTAATAAATTATTTCATAAATGCTTTACAAATTCCACGAGCATTGTCCACCGGAGCCACCACAGTCACGTGTGCACCAGAGCCAATCGCTGCACACCGTAGCCAAGTGCGCACCAGAGCAGTGCAGCGGCGCGAGCTGGACCGGGATTTTGCCGGTGGTTCGGTCCCGTTCTGTTCTGTGCATCTAAACTGACTTTTGTGGATTAATGACACTAAACGAGTCTGAGGAGATCCGGAAATGCGCGGACAACAAAGTGGAATCAGAATCTGTGGATGTTCCTGTGTAGCTACACGGCCCACCTCCTAAGTCGACGGACCTGACCAACCGGCACGTCCAAAACCGGACTTAGGGTAAATAATGTCCGCCATGCTTTTTCGCGAACATTGCTGTCACGTTTGCTTTGTGTCTGGTGCAGGAAGAAACGGTAAAAACAGGCTTTTGTCACGAAAGTGTCCAAGCAGCAAGTTTGGTTGTTGAGGAACAGGAAGTTGTGGGAGGGACGTAGGCGGATGATTGACAGGCAACGACGGTCAGTGTATAGACAGCGATATTGAGAGTTGAGAGATTTATGACATTTAGCTGTTTGGAGTGTATAGTTAGTGTGTTATGTAGTGTTTGGTGTAGTGTGTTTAGTGTGTAGTGGAGTCGTTTTTTTTGTTTAAAGAGTCAAAACAATGAGGTGACTGCTGAATGTGGAGCAGGCAGTCCAGCTCTTCATTCAGCTGGAAGGAGCTCAGGCAGACCTGAGCATTGCCTGCATTTAAATGTAAATAGTTACATACAACTTTGTAAATTTTTTAGATGTATGCACATATTTAGCAAACAACAATTTATATTTGCATTATAAGTAATAAAAAATGGTTTGTTAAACACATTTAACCTCCCACTTTTCTATTATATATATATATATATATATATATATATATATATTATATAGGAATAAATTTTTCTTACGGGAACTGCACTAGTTCTTCTAAAGAACTAAATATGTTAAACAGAGACTTGTTTTAACTTGGACAGCATAATGCAAGTCTATAGAAGCCCTGAGATCCTAGATTGATGCTGTTTACACCATTCACATGCAGTGAAGCTTGTGTACCTACGCAAGACGGGGCGTGCGCTAACTTTTAGCTTACAGTGAAGATTTCAGCTTTTAAAAGGTGTAAACAATGACTTTTCAAATCTATTTTTTCCGCTGTTGTCCCGATCTACTTCAGTTGTTTTGCAGAGTGCTGCAACGCTGCTTCGCTGTGAAGCTCCAGAAATGTTGTGCGGAAAACGAAACTTATCCGCCTTTTTCGTCAGCATGGGGGTGAGTATATTATGACTAAATCTTTAATTTTAGGGTGGACTTGTCCTTTAAGGATAGGGTATGTATGAGTCAGTGAAACTTGGCAAAAATCAACCGTTTTCCACATCTTTTGAATGTGAATCATACGTTCTTTCCCCATCAATTCCTACTTCAATGAGTAACCTTGCTGAGACCTACGTACAGTACTTCACAAGAATACACTGAGGCTGCACAGAGGGGCTTTGAGCTGAATGGTAGAGCTGGCATAGGTGGCAGGTATATAGTGTTCAGCATATTAGTTCAACTAATAGCATCCCACAGTCGCTTATCACTTACATGAATTACAACTGAGGCTAAGTTGTAATGAATCAGTTACCACAATTAACTTGAGGGGGACATGAGTGTCTGAAATTGATTTAATGGCAAGCCATTAAATAGCCTTTTTCTCTCAGAACCACATTTACCAGGTGTTGTCAATACGAAACACTCAAGTCAGTCGGATCCATTTTAAGAGTTAAAAAGAGAAAGACACGTGGCCATCCATAAAACCTCACCACCTATCTGTCTATAAACCGAAATTATTACAGAATGATCGTTTTAGCGTAATCTCACACGCAATCACCCCACAACGCAAAAGTTCGCTGACTCACAAAACCTCCATCAACATTTCCTTGAACGTGAGTCCCACCAGTCCATTCACAGAACCTGATGAGGTTTTGACTGAGAGCATGTGAAAGAACAAGACAGAACTCGGGTCTCTGTGGTTTTAAGTCTCCTATCGCAGGCAACAGACCTTGATTGCAGTCACTGCTGTTGAGAATCATGTAACCTTTATGGGATGGTTTCAAAGATGACTCACAGGCAAGCTAATTTTAGAGGGCTTTGTGCTTTAGATGGGCCTTGAAGTATACAATTATAAAACATGAAACGGAGTGACAGAGACAAAGAAAAAGACACACTCAGCTGCTGTGCACAGTGATAGTCGCATGTTCACCCTCAATGGAAAAACGCAGGGGGAAAACAGCCTTGAGTTTAGAAGTGAGTTTTGAATATTTAGATGCGCTTGACATGATTTACACTCCTGCATGGCTCCTGACTGCTCAGTGGTTTACTACATTTTCATGTAAGCCAGACGCCCATATGTAGAATTTGAAATATGATGATTTTGGTATGTCTGTGTGGCCTTTACTGACGGTAATATAAGACAGATGTATAAAAAAAAAGACCAACCCCACCCCCGCTGCATATGGCAAGTAGAAGACATGTGAAACGAAACTGCCATTATGCAATCTGAATAACCGAAGTTACCAGAACAAGATATGTTGATCAGGGGGACACTGCGAGCGACATGTTTGCAAATATGGAGATAATTTAAGATGTTTTGGGGACAAAGCAAACATTTTATCGGCCGCAGGAGACTCTCAACTTGCATTTCTCAAAACTTCAAACTTAAAAATAAACAAAAAATCGCAGGGTAGGTTTGAAAATGACCTGCTACTTTATCATCCCTTTATTTTGTGATTAATTCCCTGTAAATCAATGATACATACATTTTAAGTATTAATTTTAAAGTACGAGTTGGGCTATATTATTAAAATGAGAATATATATGATATATGTACATATATTTATATAGATATAAATACATAAAAAGAAATAAGGTGAATCATTTGCACAGTCGAGTTTTTTGTGTTTTCAAGCCTACGCCCCTGAAATAACTCATATTTCAACTGTTGTCGTCTATAACTAAGAGCTGCCTGCTGTAGCTGTGAGTTACAAATGATGCGACCGATGGTGATTTTCTGTACAACAAAATACGTACAATATGAGGGTCTGTTGGACAAGCATAACAGATGATGTATGTGTCTTTTGCGCAATTTTATTATTACACAGGAACATTAAAAGTTTCACGATTCATCATAATTTTGCTTGTTTCTAATCATTTCTTATTTAGCCAAATCATTTACAGACTACGGCCAGACAGGGTTGTATTCAAATTCAATTGATCGAATTGAAGTAATCTTGAATACATTCTTATTTTAATTCTTTGTGAAGAGTGGACACAAGTTTTTAATGTAAAGATTTAAATAAATAATTGTCCAGCCAAACTAATCAGAATCTGAATTCCTTTATGTGTCCTGCAAACAGGGATATTTCTGTCACAGCAGCCAGAGGACAGTACTATTATAATAAACAATAGTAAAAAAAACCAAAACAATAAAATAAAAAGATAAGAAATAGAACAGACAGTCTTTATTTGTTATGAACATATTTGCATTCTGTGCTCATTTGTATCTATGTCTGTAGATATATTAAAAGGTCAGAGGGTTAACTTTAACTTTGTACTGAAGATGCTATTACAAGAATTGTTGTTTTACCTCTTTTATTTTTTTTGTACCAATTCCAGCACTGTTCATTAAAATGTGATGTCTCAGTTCTGTGAGGTGCCACAGAGTCCAACTGCACAAATAACAATGGAAGAAACACAGAAAGAGGGACTGAACTTTAGATCATCATCACACATTGAGATAATTTCTACACATATGTTACTGTCAGTGGAGTAAAATTAAAACACAAACGCGTCTGACGCCCTCCTGTCAGTCGAAAAGAGGGCCGTCGGACACTGACGGAAAACAAAACACCAAATTGAACCGCAGCTAGTTCCACCGCTGTGTTTCTGACCTTTAACAGCGAAACGAGACACGTTAGTGTCACCTGGAGAAAACACCGCTGATTAACACGGCTAATCCTCTGTCCTTGACGTCACTACAAATCAGCGTTACCTGGCCACTGGTATTTGTGGTTGGATACTGAGTCAGACATCAGGAACAGCCAGATTCAAACTGACAGCACGAGGGGAGAGGTTGCCTTTCATATTCGTGGGAGTCTTTTTTTTTTTTTTTTTTTACATGAAACTAAAATCTGGGGCAGAGTAAAGATCACGCTGCACACGACGAGAGATAAAATCTATCTGAAGTGTCTGGGAGTTGATTAAGTCCGTTTTTTTTCTCCCACTGGTTGGTGTGATAAAAAAATATTCCACAATAAAACTGTAATATGAAAGTACGAGCCACAACGACTGCTAACAGACTAGGAAGCTTATGTTTCATATCGTAAGAATGCGATCAATGCTTGTGTCAAATCAGAAGATTGAATACCAAGACATAGAGTTAAGAACACAAGGAAATTCAATTACATTTAACATGCATCTTATCAGTTATAAAGCAGGCCTCAAAAACCTCCAAATCACAGCTTAATTACAATAAGCAATGTTTCACAGTCATTATACGTTTTGTGCAGTATGAGCCTTATAAAGTGGACCACAAGAAGTAGGGATTGATCGATTATTGGCCTGACTAATTAGCGGGGCTGATATTCAGCTTTATTCTGATTATCGGTATCTTTGATTTTTGTCTCAGATTGCAAAGAAAGCAATCTTTTTTCAAAATTTTTACTGCAAATGTATTCCGTGAATGTAATCATTATTGGTATTGGCCCTGAAAAGAAAACATGTCGTCGATCCCGAACACAAATAATTTGTTAGACTTGAGAGAAGAGGTCTTATGTAACCAAACACAAAATGAATACCGTTAATTCATTATAAGTTGAAGTTAGGTGACTAAACCATTATTGAACTGGTTATTATGAGCGAGGCCTCATTTTGGAATGGGGATCATATTCTGTTTTTTTTTTTTCAAAAAGTCTATGTTATTATTCTGAGAATATCTACACTCGTGGTTTTTTGCTTTGTTACGTAAGAATAGACCACAATTATCAAGCGCTGTTAGGGGAGAATTCTTGTGGTACCAAGACCTCGTGAGGCCCATAAATCAATTCAAATCAATTTTATTTATGTAGCTCCGAAATCACAATTACATTGCCTCAGTGGGCTTTACAATCTGTACAGTGAACAACGACACCCTCTGTCCTTAGACCCTCGAGTCGAGTGAGGAAAAACTTCCCATATTCCCCTTTTTAACAGGGGGGGATGGAAGAAACCTCAACCTCCCTCTCCCAGGACGGATGGATGTGCAATAGATGTCGCATAGAACAGAACTACAAAATCACAGAATATCAGATACAAACTGTATAATATATGTAAAGTGTGAGGATCCAAGAGGACGACTGAGCAGGCCAAGGGATTGCAAAGTGGTGCCCGAGCCACTCGACCTCCTCTCCACTGGGGTGACCAGGCAAAGAACAAAATAATCATAAAAATGAGAGGTTCATAGCATTTCACACGCTAAAGAAACATATTTTTGTCCCAAGGCTATCTGTTCCTAAAGCATAAACATAAATGCACCGTGTAATGCCATAATATACAGTTAGATGGTCACACAATGTCAGGCCTCTGCTACTCAAGCATGCTGCAATACGTTCCTAAGACCGACCTCTAGAATGATCTTACCATAATAGACATCATGATTCTCCTGCCAGGGTCCCTGTAACCTCCCGGGAAAACACATCGCTAGACGGTGACCATGCGGCTTAAAGACTACTAACGACATTGATCAGCTCCATCTGAGCTGCAGAAAGCTTTCTGCGGCCCATTTTGAAAAATAAAAAATGCACTAAACACTTAAGAAACACATTTTATTGTAGAGGAAAATAGAATACAGTATAGATCCCGTCTTTGAAGTGATTTTTTTTTTCTTCTCCCTCCTGTGCTCATTTTGTGTTTCACAGAAGCTGTGCATTTCCAAGTTCCTTGCCATCTGTGTAAATGTGATACCTCTCCTTAGTACAATGAACTGGAAATGAAAGCTGTGTTTCATATAATCCCCAAATCCATCCAACTCTCACATCCTATCATGCAAATTTGGTGCAGTTTGAAGAGAATCCGGTCTCCCAACCATATGCCTGAGCCGTGTAAAAGATACAACAATTTATTATGCATGCATTGCACCAGGCTTATGGTAATAAGGTATTAAATTAGTGCTGGACATTATTGCTCTTCTATATCACTTCTGCTCAAAAGATTTTCATATAAGTCACATAAAACAGAAAAAGGAATGAGATTTGAGAACTGATTTGCTGGCGAGCTGTACCTGTGATTCCTGCGTTTGGAATACCATTCGTCCGTTCAGATTCGTTCGGCTGAAAAATGGACCTGTGGTGAATCGTGCCGCTGTATTCACGTTGTTTCCAACAGCAGTTTATGTGTGTAAGGAAACAGGAATTCACTCACATGACTTGAATGGTTTTAATATGAGTTTCTGTTCAGAGAATAAATTAACCGTAGCTCTATGTGTTTTAATATTTTATATTTAAGCTTACATTAATAATATATAAAAAAAAAAAAAAAGGCATGTGCAGGTTGTATGACAACTGCACATGAAAGAAGAAGTGTCTGATGTAGTTAAGGATCGGCGCTATGAGACACGCTGTGAGCTTGTCCATCTTAAAAGTTGAGCTGCCGTGACGCAAAACAGCCTGAGTTTAAACAACTGTTTAGTTGCAGCGACAGATGTGTAGTCAGATGTGCTTTCCATTTGAATAACCAGCTCAAATAGTCAGATCATAACTCGCCACAAAAGGTGTTAAAGCTGTGGCTGCTCCTCCACGACTACATTTGCACCTGTGACCTTGTTAAATTTGAAGTGTGAGGACTGAAATGAATGCTAACCATAATCAAGGTTGGCAGACAAATGATTTAACGATCCCCTCCCCAGACATGTTTTAAGATATACGGAAAAGTTTAAATAATAATCCATGTCTGATGGGGTTTCAATTAGCCGTTAAATCTTACCTTTAGGTTCTTTTAATTACATCCACTCCATCTCCCTCATTTAAGAATCTCGAGTTTATGACTATGCAAATATCGTCCATTACATAAGTTTAAGCGCTGGAAAAATAATGGCTGCTTCTCTATTGAAAGGTCCATTAGAGGCCCCACAGAGGCTCATCAGTAATCATGCTCATCCTAATATAAGCAAGGATAGACACTGTTTTTTTGTAACCAATATACTCACCACCATTACTTATCAAACAACAAAAATAACAAAAACAATTCATAATTTATTCGCTGTTACTTAAATGTAAGATGTCCTCTGTCACAAGTGCACAGCGGGCAGCTCACCACGTGAACTGAGTAACGTACTGATCTAAACTAACAACTAGTTAACGTCTCAGTGAATTTCCCTGCTATGCTAGGACCTGAACATGAATCAGGATGCAAGAAAAAAAAAAAACAGGAGAAGAAAATAAGGTAACTGGTAAGGGCATTAGACCCAAATAATATTGCAATGACCTTTTTGTTGTCAGCCCATGAAGCCGCTTCCAGTCAGGCTCAAGAGCAGAACAATAGCCGGGATGCTAATGTTACCAGGCAAGAGGTAGGTAGCATTACAGAAGGAGCAACCTCCGAGTGGTAAGCCCAGTTCTGAGGTGATCACAGAGAAACTTTCCACCTCCAGCCGTTCAACTCCTGGTGTCAAAACCTCTGCAGTCTGCACAAGTGAAGAAACAGAGAGCACATGTTTTTGAGTGGAGAAAATGTATGTACACACTAAAAATACAAACAGAAAGTTTCCATCATGTCAGTTTTCCTAGACGGGTGTCTGAAAGCTTGCAAATCATGCTTCTTGAGAAACTTCCTGATGAACTTTGTGAACATCGAGCAGCGCATGAATTCGTTACATCTCTGAATTTTTAAAGTTGACATTAATAAAGCACTTGCATTAAGCTAACGATATGAACTTTCACTTGTTTAACTGGTGGATTTGAAGTCAGCAAAGTCAGCGATATCCACACAGAAGTTTCACACTCAAAGTCAGAAGAGTTGAAGAGTACATTGCACCGCAAGGCCAAATTAGCCTGAACATGATTGCATTTAAAGTTGCAATATGTATAAGTATGTGTTTGGTTAAAATGTTAAAAATGAACTTAAAGTGAAACTCTTGCCAAAAATGTGTGTGAATGTATATGAGTCAAACCTTCGTGTAAAGGCATAATTACGACGAAAGAGGCACTTTTAAGATTTACCGTAGTTTCGTTTTCGGGTAAGCTAATTTTCAATGGATTGTGGGGGCACTTTTATGCTAGCATCAAAATTGCTATTTCTAAAACACTAAGAAGGCTCGACACAACATGAAACTTTGCCCATAGTATCACCAGGGTCACTACACATGAACACAAGCGTTGAGAACATGGTTTGTGTACACAGAGTTTACTAAAAAGAAGGTTTTTGAACAACTCACGTGAGTAGCTGTATCTCCGGCACGCTGCCGTCATTACTCTCCTGCCTGTTAGGTCGCTCTCGGGGATCGATACTTTTTGTTTGCCTTGACGCGCCGGAGATCCAGCTTCTACGGTGAGTAGTTCAAAAACCTTATTTTTAGTAAACTCTGCATACACAAACAATGTTCTCAATGCTCGTGTTTATGTGTAGAGACTAGGGTTGCCAACCGTCCCTTGTAAAACGGAATCGTCCCGTATTTAGAAACAAAGTTACGCAACCCGTATTGAGCTTAAAAGGGACACACTTTGTCCCGTATTTCTGTGCGAATCAAAATGGTCTTTAAAATGTCAGTGGAATCAATGAATGACAGGTCGTTTTATATGAAAATATACGGTAATCTTACTGCCAGCCCTCTCCTGCTCTGTGACCAATGAGCCGACAGCACACTCACACGCGAGAATAACAATGCAGAATCCGGCTCTTCTCATTGGTCGAGGTACTGTCGCTTGCAAGAAAATACCGGAAGACAAGAGACTGAGGCAACTGGCAAAACAATCCGAAATGGCTCACAACGACACAGGTTCACAGGACACTGCAGACGGTACGCCTTCCACCATGAGCAGTAACGTTACTCCCCCGATAAAAAAAGAAAAGGCTGCAAAAAATACAGACTCGAATGTGAAAAAGAAAACGTGGCTGGAAAAAGTGTAGATAATGTCTGCTGGCGCACTTTTTCTGTAGCCCATGGTGAACTGTTTGACGTGAAACAGCATGCATCTAGTGGTCTACACATGAGGGACAACCAGGTGGACCCTTGACTGGTTTGTTGTCCACCAGGCAACACCAGAGGCAGATATGGTATGTAGAAAAAATAAGAATGTTTTTTAAGTCCAATAAATGTCAGTATTTTGTGTGTTTATTTTAGTGTAATAAACACATACAATTGATAGATGAATACATAAAATAGATAAATAATACATAAAAGTAATACATAGATGAATAATAGATAAAGAATACACACTATACTATACATACATATATACAACCTTACACATGTCAGTTCAAACAGTCCATGGGAGGGGGGGGGGTATGCACGGTTGTCCCTTATTTATTTTTCAGGGAGTTGGCAACCCTAGTGGAGACTGTGGTGATACTACGAGCAAAATAGTGATTTTGATGCTAGCGTAAAAGTGCCCCTGCATTCCATTGAAAATAAGCTTGCCCGAAAAAAGGAAACTACAGTAAATAAAGCGCCTCTTCCGTCGTAATTATGCTTTTACACGAAGGTTTGACTTATATTCAATTACAAATAAAGCCTTGGTTGCTTTTTGGATGAGAGTTTCACTTCAAATAAACAGATGGTTGATCAAAGTATCTTGTTGCAGAGATGCTGTCTGAAGTTAGCATGCTAACCAGCTAGCCCTGGCCTATCTTGTATCATAATACGACTGTGCAGGAGGTAAGAGTTCAATAGTAAAGCTCAGACAGAGCCAGCTACCAGGACTGCTGCAAGGCCAACTGAGCTAACTAGCTGATGGCAGCTACAGTTAGCAGCAGTTAGCGGTTATATGCTGCCCTCTATTTGTTTGGAGTATGAATTAGACTGGTGGCTTATTCTTACATATTGCACTTTTACATATTTTATAATGTCAGCCAGTGTTTTTGTTATGTATACAGCACATCTGCATGAAAATACAGGAACCTTATCTATGTGGGAAAATTCTCCTGCTGTAATTACAGTAGTCAAGTGATAAAACCACACTACACTCCTGCAGATAAACATATTATGTTACAAGCCAGCAAACATTCTCATTACTGAAGCAGCTGCCTTGTTAAACTGTTCGCAATGTGGAAAAACGACATTGAAGTGTGATATTTTTTTAAGTTTCATATTTCACCTCTAACTTTCAGTTTTTCATTACTTGTTTGGGTGTTTCCCCTAAAACGGAGTGAAGCGCTTGTAGCTCTTAAACAAGCACTATAGCATTCCAGCAGACTGTGAGCAGACTTTGTTATCAACTTTGTAGGAAGAGAAAAAACAAATGTCTGCAGTCATTTCTTCTAATACACTTTAATCTGCAACACTACTGCGCGGTGCGGCGATCATCACACACCAACCATTTGTGTGCGTGCAGCATGTTTGCTTGCAGATTTGTTATCTTTTATAGGCCAAGGTTTGGTTCGGTGTGAAGCCACTCCCTCTCTGTGTTATTTTATTGCGTGAATGTGCAAAATGTGAGAAAACACCCACACGCTCTTCACTGCCCATAATGTACCTGCTTGTTTTTTGTAACTATCATAAACAGCTGCCCTGCGGCTGTCACTTCCCATGCTACAGACGCACTGTGCAAACTTCAGTGTTATGCACCGTTGTTATTACCGACGCCACAGTGCACCATTGTAAATGCTGCACAAGCTGAATCACCATTAGCTGCTGGTGCTACTGCTTGCTATTGTTGGTGATTTTGTTATTGCAAAATTTCTAATGCGTCGCCTGCAGGCCATAAATCTTGCACAGGATTACTGTGTATAAGTCGTTTGTATGGTCTTGACTCATCAATCAGAGCTGGAATGTTTGTGTTACAACTGCCACTTTGTATGATGGATGAAGATGGGTGTTTTCCAACAGTACAGTAACCCGTGGTAGGGGATGGGGAGGCAGTGTGTACGTGTGTGTGCACGCGCGATGGAGCACAATGTAAGCAGTGACACTCATTATTCTGTCCGCGGCCGAGAGTGATTGAACACGCTACATATTAACTGTCTTTTCCCCGTAATCCCATTGTGCTCGGCGAGATTAAATTTGAACACTAATAAACGTTTTTTATGACTAATTAATGTTTCGCACCTTGCCAAGAATCATTCTCTTCCTCTACTAATTCTAATTGGTCCAATTAATCATGCAAAAAGGTAATTAGCATAGTTTGATGTGCGGTAAAGCCACTCCGGAGCCCACGGGGGGATTTGGAGGGCTTTTGTTTCCCCGATACAAACAGAAAATTAGTCAAGGGTGGAAGGCGCTTGATGCTGAAGCACAGTGCAACACAATACTAATGAGTACACTCTATTGTGATGGTCTTTATGGGAGTGACAGGCATATTCATAGCAAAGGCAGATGTACATTGCAAGTGAATGGAAATGATTGGCTGTGGCTGCCGGAGAGATCCGTGCAGTGTCCTGGAGATTTACAGTAAGAAAGGCCATTCTGTAACACACAGACACACACTGAGGCAGGAGCTTATTCCCTGGTATAAATAGATTTTCAAAGGTCTCCTGCTGTAGCCTATAATAGACAAATATTGATCCCGATTTTCTCTGTGCACGCAGGTCTCTCTCTTTCTCGAATCAACTGTGAAAACTTTTCCGTTTTTTTTTTGGACTGACAACGTTAGTAGAAAAGAGAGATGTTTTTAATTATGAAGTCCTTATGACACAGTGTTTAAATCTATTTTCAACTGTTTTCATGAGTGGGTACAACCTTGGACTGGTGCAAAAGAGCTCTCGGTGTGTATGAACATATATCAGGTTCCAGCACTTCTGAGCGAGCCAATATAACAATACAACACCTGCTGCGGAGATTTAGATGTGGCTCAGAGCTAAATATCTCAATGATCTACAATTTATTACACACTCGCAACTTCTCTTCTCAACTAGGGCTGTTCAACAAAGGTTCTTCATGTGCGCACTCTTCCTCCTGCATGTCGGTCTAATTATGCTTAAACCTTAACTATTTATTTAGCATAAACTATACACGACCATATCTTTTGCAGGGTAGTTTAAATTGATAAGAATGTAGCCATACAGTATCTATACACAGACTTTTGAGTTTGTTTAAACTGTCTGTGCTGTTCATATTTATTGTATTATGTGTGACGACTGATTCAAAAATAGTGCTGCTACAGATTTTACTTTCACAGAGGGGATATTAGAAGATAAATTATCAACGCGAATGAAGAGTCGGCACAGTGGTTAGCACTGTTGCCTCACAGGATGAAGGGTCTCCGTGGACCATCAGGATTTGTATCTCTGGTTAATCTTCTGGTCTGTACACCTGACCAATGCACTTAGATCTGGAGTCGGTCCCCAGGCACTGTACGTTGGCTGCCCACTGCTCCTCCGGGATGGGTTGTGAATGCACAGAACCAATTTCCCCACGTTGTGTGACAAAACATATCTCTTTCTATGTATACAGTTAGCATCTGAGCAGAAACCATGTCATAATTAAGCATTAAATCAGAAACTAAAGTCTGATAAAGTAACAGCTATTCTAAATAACTCTAAGAATACTTATAATGAAAGGCTACTTGAGAAAGAAGTGTTGACTGAGTGTTTCCTTCCTAAATATCTGTGAATCTGAATTTCTCCCCGCCAAAAAATCTCCTCTGATTAATCTGCATAAGGTGCTATCGACGCAAAATCAATAACTAATTAGTTACTGCTTATTGTGTCTCCTCGGGGTAAATTAGTGCAACAAATTGATTTACAATTAGGAACATTATTACTTAACAATTACCTAGCCATTACTTTTCTGTTAGGGACTGTCTGATGATGTTATAGGTTTTTTCCCCATGTTTCATTATGTGTATCCAAGTCCATCAAAACAATATCAGATGTGAGCTTGTACTTCACCTACCGTGATTTACTGGCTCCTGCAAGGTTTACAATAAACCTCAGACCTGCAGGAATACTGTTATAGACAAACAAACCACATTCAAGGTACTTTTTTATCATATGGAGATGCAAGTTTGTGATGTGGCATTTAAATTTCCAAAGAGGAACTAATTATGAAATGCAGCAACGTCACATCAAAAGTATTCAGAAAGTAAGTAAACACTCCTTAGATGTACCATGTGTTTGGATGTTTTTCTTGGTCCCAGGACATCTACGTATGTGTCAGTACAGCTGAGTGTATATTCATGGTTTCAGAACACTGAGGGGTATTTGTGTGTTTGACATTGGTGGTGGATACAAACTATATATGGTCAAATATGATCACTTTGCATATTGTTTAAAGTGAAAATAGATGTATTTGGATCTGGAGTATTAATTTAGGGGAAGTATCGGTACTATTGGGTACGATAGCAAAATGTTGAGATACAGTATAAATCCTGCTGCTCTGATTGTCTTAAAGCGAAACTCGCCAAAAGGCAACCTAGGCTTTTTTTGTGAATGTATATGAGCCAAACCGTCGTGTAAAAGCATAATTACGACGAAAGAGGCACTTTTAAGATTTACCGTATTTTTGTTTTTGGGTCAAACTCTTTTTTAATGGGAGTGCTACAGCTACTTGCGATAGCTAGCGATAGCATCAAAAACGCTATTTTTGAAACACTAAGAAGGCTCGACACAACATGAAACTTTGCTCGTAGTATCACCAGGGTCTCTACACATGAACACGAGCATTGAGAACATTGTTTTTGTACACAGAGTTTACTAAAAAGATAGTTTTTTGAACAACTCACGTTAGCAGATGCTTGCTTCACTAACCACCGTCAGCTGAGAAGTATCGATTTCCGAATGCAACTTAACATGCATGAGAGTTAAGGTGGACTGCTCCTAAAGCTTAGTTCCATATAAATGCATGGATAATTCATGGTTTTGTCATTAGCGAAAAACAATATTGACCTTGAAGTTGAAAAAGGAGCCTCATATAAGAAACAATACTAAAATAAATAGCTGGAAAAGTCACGGTAGATATCGCGTGGATAGCTGTTGCCCAAAGACAGTAGCATTCCAACTTAACTCTCCTCCAGGTTACGTCACATTTGGAAATCGATACTTCTTAGCTGCCAGTACGGCGGCTAGAGGTTTAAAAACTTTCTTTTTTAGTAAACTCTGTATACACAAACAATGTTCTCAATGCTCGTGTTCATGTGTAGGGACCCTGGTGATACTATGAGCAAAGTTTCATGTTGTGTCGAGTCTTCTTAGTGTTTTAAAAATACCGATTTTGATGCTATCACTAAAGTGCCCCTGCACCCCATTGAAAATGAGTTTGACCCGAAAATGAAAATACGATAAATCTTAAAAGTGCCTCTTTTGCCGTAATTATGCATTAACACGAAGGTTTGACTCGGGTACATTTACCAAAAAAGCCTAGGTTGCATTTTGGCGAGAGTTTCGCTTTAATAAAAAACAATGAAAACAAAAGACATACAGCAGTTTGATGAAATCCTGTCCTCCATCCTCCATGTTCAAAGACAAAGTAATGTATTAAAGGTCCCATACTGTAGAAAGTGAGACCGACTGTTTTTTATAATAAAGCTGGTTTAGGTTATACATAAATACTAATACTAAGTTATCAACTTGCTCAATCCACAGAGCGATGCACACAGCCTGTACTCATATGTAATTATGCCTTCAAACCAGCCGTCAGGACTTCGTTAAAGTTGTGATGTCACATCTATACAGTCATCACCCTCAGCAATGTCCTCAGCACGGCCATTGGTTGCAAAAACACCAGCAGCGCTAACGTGGGAACACAGTGGTTGATCACTGCTCTTGCCTGTGTGAGCTGACCAATCAGAGCAGACTGGGCTCTCTGGGAGGGGGGCCTTAAAGGGACGGGAGCCAAAATGGAGCGTTTCAGACAGAGGGTGAAGAGAGGAGCTGCAGCAATGGACAGAATGAAAACAAAAAAGTAAAGCATGTTAATATTTTCCCATAGACACAAGAAATAAAAGTATGAAACTGAAAATAAGCCTAATGTGGGACCTTTAATATTCCATTCACACCATGAATAGTCACGTTTGTTGACTTTCTTCCTCACTCTCTTATCTATCATCTGATAAAACATTTGGGATAATGTAAGTAGACAACTCAACAAAATACTTTTTTAGACTATGAGTGCAAGAATGTCACGTACTATATCTCTAATACTCAGTGATAACCAGTGAGGTCAAAATATTATCTTGTAGTAAGATGCTGATGATGGTCAGCCGGCCAAAGCATTTGTCTCTTTGGTATTTTTTTTATCTGTAAAGCGAGTTGGGCTCCTTGAGAGGCGCTACATAAATTAAAGTTATTATTATTATTATTACTTCTTACACAATGTCAGCATCTTTTGATTCAATTAATGCATCTTGTCAACCAAAACCAAGCTTCAATCTTTTAAAGCTAATTAACATTTAAAGAAGAACATTTTATATCAGATGAACAAAAATACAGCACTTTGCTTTTTACCATTATTTTTTTCTTTTTTTGCACAATCTACAATTCAGCCCCCACATTATTTCTTATCTGCTCTCTTATCTCCTGTGCCACAAAAAAAAAAAAAAAAAAATCTATGCACAGTTGGAGTGTCAGCGAAAATACTTGGCCCCATAATATCATTCTACAAGCTGAGGTTGATTATGATAGTGAAATTGGCAGCGAGGCGTGGAATATCCCCTCCGGTGATTTTCAAACTCCAACTCATTTCACGGGCCATCTCTGGGTCCCGATCTCTGGGACTGGGTTCACTTGGCTCTGGCCCCTGTGCTACTGATGTCTTGATTGCTGTTTCATAGACTTTCACGTGTCAATGCAGCAACGCCGAAGGGACCTGCGAGGAGGAAGTGATGCAACCACAGAGACGTGTAAGAGCGGCTTGACAACAGAAACACTGTGGTTCACTGACCTCAAAGGAAGCACGAGGAAGGGAGAAAGAGAGAGAGACATAGAAACACAGAGAGAGAGAGACTGTTTTATTGGCGGTCAGAGGGTCTAAATGTCAGATGCGACAGTTTGGAGCATGAATGTCAAACCGGTGCTCGGGTATTTCTGCACATACGTGGTTTCGTTTCTCATGTGTCTGTCCAACCAATAACAGTGCACGCAATACGCAACGCGGTGTTATAACGTGACAACAACTGAAATAAACATTAATCAGGTTAACAGCAGGTGAAACAAAAACCAGGATGCTGTGTTATCTGAATTTCAAAGCTAAACAGTGACAATTTAATTGCTGCTGCCAAAATGTTTGATTTTAAGTAAATTAGATCAGTGGCTAAAAAAACAGTCTCGGTAAATGGAGCTTTATCTGTAAGTCAAGGCCATTAGCAGCCCTAGTCTGAGTCGCCTTGGGGCTCTGTAATTAACTCTGCTCAAGCGCAGCTAAACATTTTTGACATTTTTCCTAGTCCAGAATTAACTGTCACAGCAGAGGGAGAAAGTAACCATCTTGTCACATTGAGTTTATCTGAAACGCTGTCCTCCTCTGTTTCTCTCCCTCTCTCTCTCTCTCTCTCTCTCTCTCTCCCTATGTCTCTCTCTGACACACATACTTTCAGACATGCGCGCACACACACACACACACACACACACACACACACACACTCCCAACCTGGATCTCATTTCAGTAATGTTTCATGATGAGCGAGATGATGGAAAGTGTGACTAGACCCTAATGTTTTGAATGTTTGGGTGGCGCCGTCATCAGGTTACATTACGCTGCTAATTGTTAGTCAAAAATGCGCTCCTCCTGCTTGTATGTATGGAGCAGAGATCTGGTGGCTCATCGCGAGGTGAGGTCACACAGCGCAAATAAAAAAATCTCTTACGCAAGTGGAGGGGAAAATAGCTGGAAAATACATATCCGTCATTTTGTGTTTTTTTCTATCTTCATGGTTAAAATGATGCTCGTATGGACAATCATGCACTCCCCTCACGCACACCCACGCCGCGCGGAGGCCGTGTAGGAACGGCAGACTCACCTGATTGGTTTAGGTGAGCAACAGAAAAATGAGTCGGCTGATGTGAATGGAAAGGCCCAAGGTACCGTAAACATGTAGCACGCCGCATGACAACTCCCAAGCCATCCAGGAACTGCCTGGTTTCCAGTAAAGAGTTATTTCTCTGTCACCTCAAGATGCAGTTAGCGTTTGATGTGCGATTCGTCAGGAACAAGGAGTTACCACGTTGCCACCGTCGCTTGGGGTTAGACCGCACACAAGATGAAGATGTTGGCTTTTTATAGGTTGTGTGATAAGCTCAGTAAACGTGATAATTAGCAAATACACTTCAAACATAAATATATGATGAGAGATTTGTTTTTTCACACAGCATAAACACTACATAATGTAAATATTTTACCATGAAATAACAGCTTTACAATAATTTTGGCATTACACAGATTTGTAAGAGGGTGAATGGTGTCACTCAGTCCCACTCTGAGTCCAGATCGCTTTCCCCCCAGAGAGGTGTTTTGGCTTTACAGCACTGTGTCACACAATACCAACCATGTCGGTGAAACTGGATCATATTTTATGGAGATAACATCTCTTGGTTTCCCCTCTGATGTCCTCTTGCTGCTTTGTTTCCTAATGGACAGATAGCTTTATTTGTTGCTAAAGTAACCGCTAACTGTGGCTAACTGATGTTGCTGTTAGCTAGTTAGCTCACCTGACATTACACCTGACAATGTCACAGAATTCTGGCATGTGTAGTTGGTGGTGTTGCACTCAGACACAGAGGGGGTGGCAAAAAAAATATACATAATGCTGCTTTAATATAAGACAAAATCACCTAGACAGTTGCATTTCGGGGAGCTATAGGGAGTTGTTTCCAGCAAATTTTGCCTGTTTCATTGGCAGATTTTAATTTTCTTTATTACAAGCAAGAAAAAGCGTATATTTAATGCTTTGTTCCTAATTTTTAGAGCAAAATTATGTAGAAATTAACATTGTGTGTGATTGTGAGGTGCCCCCCAAAATTTCTGAGTGCATCACCACTGTGGCAACTACAAATTCCAGATCTGTAACAATTTGTCAGACTTAACATAGGTGCTAAATACAAACAACAATAACAATGTTTTGGTCTGAAGTAACTGCTAACTGTGGCTAACTGAAGCTGCTGAAGTTACCTTACCTGACCTGGGATTTGTAGTTGACATAGTGCTGCCAATTTCTATATAATATTGCTTTAAAGGTGCAGTATGTAAGAATTTCAACATTCACAGTTCAAGCTAAAAGGGGGCAGCATATCACCAGAGTAACCGCTAACTGCTGCTAATTGTAGCTGTTGTTGGAGTCATGGGAATTGAGAGCACAGAGGGAGTGTTGGTGTATTTTAAGGTACAAAGTGGCTAGGTGCTAGCTGGTTAGCATGCTAAATTCAATGATATCTCTGCAACACAATACACAGATGTCTTTGGCATGACATCTAACCTGTAATTATTCACAATATGTTGATAATATTAGTTAATGTTCAAATGTTTTAATCTAAAAAATATTTCATATTGCACCTTTAATATAAGCGATCACCTCACAGTTGCATGGCAGAGATATAAGAATGTGTTTTGAGACAGTTTTCACTTGTTTCATTGGCAGAAGCAAGACACCTTGTATTCATTGTTTTTTTTCTTATTATTTTTAAGTGCTATTGTTGTTGTTTTTTACAATACACACTTGTATTTTACTGATTATTGTTGGACCTAATTACATTATGCGGAAGGTTTCGACAAATTACCTCAACAAAAACAAATTGACAATCTGTCATTATCCCACCTCATAATGTGGATCAACACAAAAGGTGCTGAATATTGATGACATTACTTGTACCTCTTTCAATAAACTTATTAAATCCTCCCTCTTGGCAGCCGTACAATATCCAGTACAAAAACAATCTGCCGTCACCCAAATTTCGTGTCAAGCAGATGGTGAAATGAAAGTAGCTAACAAAGCTATAAAGTCGACAGCGATTTCTACTCAAACAGCACAGCTGCAAGAGAGGGTTTCCAGACTATTCAAGAGCTTTTTAATGATGGTAGAGTTGACCTCAGACTTTGCCCACGCAAATTACTCATTTGGTGCATAATAGACCATTTCTGCTAGGTTTCATTTATTGAGAAGACAACGTTTTCAATCATTCCATCGTCCTGGACAGTCGCGATGAGTAAGTCGGGGAGGTTATGAAAGCCACATGATAATGTCTGACTAGCCTAAATGAAATACCACCAAGGAAAAGTCAATATGGTGCAAATTCCCCCTGATGAACGCACATTAAACCAATCACTGCGCGTTAGCCTTTCAGTCGCCCACGGAACATTACCCCGCGCTGTAATTATACCACATATTCCATATATTACTTTGAATGAAAGAAGTCCAATTACAATCCTTTTACTCTGTCTCTCGGTGTGCTGGCTGATGCCTCCATAAGAGTCTGTGATTAAATTACTCAGGGGAAAGCACTCACATTTTATATGACAACCCCTGACGCATCGCTCAGCCACGAATTCCCCAACCGGCAGCAAATCTTCTGAGAGGCACCGACTGTGGACAGGTGGATCCAGATGACTGAGAGGGGCCGAGAGACAAGCTTTCCTTCTAGCTTTACGCCTCGTGCTATTATTCTCCGTCCCTTTCTTACTGATGTAGAGCTAACTTACCTGTCATACATATTGTACCATCTGACAGGAACATTAGGAGGAGCGTCACTTCATTTTTTTGACCTCCCTCCACCGGCATTTTGTTTTCTTTCTGCTCGGCTGTCAGAAGGTTTAAGAAAACACAACGCTTGTAAGCCGTGTGTATCCACAAAGCACGAGGGCTGTACCTGTGAACGTAGGGGCTCTCCAGACTAAATCATAACCAGACAGGGCTTATTCAAAACTTTTGTTTTGCCATTGTCTGTTTGAAGTAGCTTTAGCACAAGCTTTGATACCCACCCGCCGACTGCCCTTCTTTCAGTTGAAATACAGTCAAAGGCTTTAAATGAATATACAGTAACTACCTACTCCCACATGTTCCACTGGGGCTGAAAATTCCCTCATCTGAGACGAGCGTTGCTGCTGCAGACTGTAGGTGTTTCTGCGCTGATGAACACTGGACATGGGCAGCGTGAGAGAAACCCTGTCGAAGGCACACAAACAGCAAAGTAAGAACTTTACATAACACCCAAGCGCTAGTTTATTTAAGAATTTTTATTCCCCCCGCCGATGCACGGGAGTCATTTTAGGCAAAGAGTGTGAAAAGTGGGGGGCTCCAGAAAATCTCCTCTCGTATTTTCACAGCAGAAGAAATTCAAAAAAAAAAGTTGCTCAGGTCACGCTGGAATGTGAAATGTGAGTTCTGGGAAGACATGGGGGCCAGACAGACACAGGGGCCCTCTTCTGACAAGGAAGGAACCTTTAACCTGTCAATCACGTCACTCCTCTGTCAATAGCTGTTTAATCCTCTGCTGAAAGCTGGTAGGTTGCAGGATCTCGAAGGCAGACGGGAGGTTAAAGGTGGAGTGAATGACAATCCCACCCCCGGACAGCGAGAGCATTCGCCAATCGTCCCAGCATAGTTGGCTGAGAGGTAAGAATCTCATTGGTTTTTTTTGTTGTTTTTTTTTTTTTTTTTGTGAAACCAGACATCTGAGTTTTTAATATCAAGGCAGCAGCTCTGCTTGTGACAGTGATACTGATGAAAGTGATACTGAGGGGAAATGCAAAAATGCCTCTTATCAACTTCTGCAGATGGTATAAAATGTCTTTTGCCTGAGAGCGGATTCTTCAAGCTTTGCTAGCCATCCAAAAAAAAAAAAAAAAGAAATCCATGTTTTAAAGTGTATTGCTTTATACTCTGACTGCATGGGAGAGAAGAAGACAGAGACAGTTGAATCAATTGTGGTTATATGTGTGGGTATAAACAAATCATAATGAAATGAGCACAGTGAAGACAATGCTCTCGTTTTGAACAAAAATACATTCCAGCTTATATAAGCCTTATCATCTCCATGACAACGGCTTTACTGGTAACACGCAGACGTATTTGTGTATAGCTGCGGCAATGTCTTCCAATTGAATTAAGCTGCACCTGTGCACATTATGGATGGAAATAATAGACTGAGAGCAACTGTTACAGTGAGCCTGTTGCTGACTAGATGTGGGCATGAGACTGTTTGATTACCGAGTACTGAGAGTACATTTTTTTTGTCACTGATGACAGAAATGAAAAGAGACTAATTAGCTGATAAATGAAAGTGATGACTGGATAACAAATGTTTCATTCGGGTAGTATCAATTCACTGTTTTCTGCGAGAAGAAATATGACTAATAGGTCGTGTTTTTACAATGTTTTTAAAACCAAGCCCTTGATCTCTGATTAGTTATCTTGCACAATCTATTTTTCGTGCTTCAGAATCCGTCATCAGTCAGCCACATGTTAATGGTGGTAAAAACCGAGCTTTGTGTTTTCTTCCTGGTGCAACACTACAGGCAAACAAAATTAAATACATTTTCAAACCTGAGTATGAAACTTTAATAACCCAAACACTAACCCCCACCGGCATTTAAATAAACAGCTGCACCCTGAACTTTTCCCACTTTGTTTACCACTGGGATATAGAACTAAACACCGGATTAGTGTAAAGGGCACCCCAGCTGAGATCCATGCACAGAATATTGGATCAGAACCTCTGGTAAGATGCATAAGATGAATAAGACGTGGTGAAGACAGGCTTCTCTCTGGTAGGACACGAATAATTGGAGAATGTTATGCCAGCTCTGTCAATACATTTTCTCCCAGGATAACAGTCCTGTGCCGATGAATATTTATGACTAATACGGCTATTCGTAATAAATATTTTATGATACTTAATTCACCGAGCTGGTCATATAGAATAAAGGTTCAAGAGTTCAAGAGATTGAAAGGTGTTTGTACCATTCATCCGCTCAACTTCAATGTATTCATTCAGCAAACATAAATTCTGACTTGCAGTTATGCCACTTCAAATTAGTTTTATGCATGGACTTAAAATTTGGTTCATTATCTCTTACCAATATATATTTATAGTGTCCTATAATGAGTCATTACAGGCAACACCTAGGTGTTTAGGAATTAGGTATTTGTTGTTTGTAATTTAACTGGAGATGAACTTTACAGCCAGTATAAAAGGCTGTTTATATATTATGATACGCTGCAGTAATAATCCAGATATATTGAATTGAATATTGAAAGTTGAATTGTAATTCTGAGGGAATCTTTAGTAGACTTTTTAACAGGAGCTTTTAACCAGGAAGGGCAGGGGCTAGCCGGTTAGCATCCTAATTTAAATAGATATCTCTAACACAATGCCTAGGGCCGTTATTTCCTCACTTTGTCGTTTTCATAGTTAACTAATATTCTTATCGCACCTTAAGAAATAGTCAGTTTACTCTTGTACTGCACATGGCAAAAAAAGCCGCAGATTCTCTCATTTGAGTTTGTCATTTCCATCAGTCATCAGGTTCATATTCGTCAGTTAATCATATCAGCTCTAATACTGCATATAGTGACCATATTAAAGGGTCTAAACTGTGTAAGAGTGGCTCAACATCCCTTGATAGAGGTCCAGTGCTCCAAATAAAACAGTCCGTGATTCATCTATTACTTTTATGGGTACACTGGGAACACGCCACAGTAAACAGAACAGGTTGTTCACAACAGCAGGAACTGCTACCCTGTAAAGCTGCTATTCACTTGAAGGCATCTGTTTTCAATATTACCTTCAAATCCATCAGGCACGAAAAAGGATCGCACAAAAGGACATGACAATGCTGAATCGATGATAATGATGCAGATGTTGGAAATAATTGAGGCGCTCTGGTAAGCGTTGTGATTGCTAAGGAAACATTTATGATTGAGGGGGAGGCTGACGGACGCGGATCAAAGAGGAAGACTAAATGCTTTGTCTTTTTAACACAAAGTAGAAATTTTAATTTGCGATCCTTGGAGGGGGGGGGGGGACACATTGGAGGTGTGTGTCTGATTCAGTAATAGAACCGGGTGAGATAAAAGCAAAACCCTGTAATGCGCCGTGACACGCGGCTCACATCAAGAGCAGAGAGAAGAAATCGCAAAAATGTTCTTCTGATAAAAAAGCCATGTTTTCTGTCAAATATTAATGACTCCATGAAAGGCTTTACTCATAACAGCAGCTATGCTGAATTTATAACGGGGGCACAGTTACACAGAATAGTGATAAATAACTTCTCCCAGCTCTCACAACCACACCCCTTTTCTCTTTTAATACACGACATAGGCAGTCACATCTGTCTCTGTGTGTGTGTCTCTCTCTCTCTCTCTCTCACACACTCACACACACACACACACACACACACACACCCACACACACACACACACACAAACACACAATGTTTTTGTTCAGGAACACTGTGTATGTGCATGTGCGTGTGCATGTGTGTTGCTCTGCAGCAGCTCTGACTTATTTTTCACTTTTCCCTTTAACTTCCTGTGAGTCACCAGCAGCGGAGGAAATACTTTACAGCTGTACCTTTATTTTTTATGTGAAAAACACGGGCTTAATGCACACGGAGAACAAAAGCAGGAATCTGGTACAATGTTTTGCTTCACTTGTAAATTCCTGTGCACCTACTTAATTTGCTTTGCTACTCAATGGTAAAGTGCGGTTATAGAGCTGTTACATAACCTTTGCTTATTTAAGTATGTCATGAGCCCAGAGTGGCTTATGTAACTTTACAAGATGGTATAAATCTGTAGATCCTCTCCTCTTTTTCACTTATCTAAAAATCCAAGATACATCTTTTGTGCTGGTGGAAATTACTCGCAGAGAATCTGTGAGAGAGTATCCTTGATTGTCACGCATGAGATTAGTTCCTCTAAAGTGGATGGTGTCTCTCTTTTTTTTTTCTTTTTCACCACAATAAATGTGATGCAGCGCAGTGCCGGCCGCAAATGCTTCCTGTCGCAAGTGAGATGCAGGGAGGAAAAGAAGAGATGAAGATATTCTTTATTTCACATATTCATAATTAATGTTTTTCCAAGTCGCCACACAAAGAATGAGAAAGTCCTTTGATGACAGCAGAGCTTGATGGCTGCTCGCTCGTTTGCCATTCACAGAACTACACGGAGAGGGATTAAGAAAATGAGAGACGTCTGTAGAGTTTTGCGTTATGATTTGTCAGAATTTGGTCTCTGTAAAAAAAAAAAAAAAAAAAAAAGCACATAAAAAGCACCAACCTTCCCTTGGAGTAATTCTGTGATATAGTCAAGATAAACCTGTCAGCGTGAATGCTTCTGGATGAGTGGTTGGAATGTTGCCGCTGCATTACATAACCCACAGGCATTCAGTCTGATTCATGGATCTAAGAGTATGGAAGAATGAACTGTTTACCTCGCTCCATTTGAATCCATTTCTGAAGTGGAACCGCAGATATAAAACATTTTTGTCAGAACTCCATCTAGTGTCAAATCTTTACCATGGAACTTAGACCTACTATGATCTTAGATTTACAAGGCCCTTTTTGACCTACTTACATAACAAAATACTTTGTTGCCTAGCTGCCTCGATGGCAGTTGACGTTTCTGCAAACCACGGACACAAATGAGTGTGTCATAGGCTTTGTGCCATATTGATATTTTGACAAAACGTGTAATTTCTGTCACGGACATTTCTATAATGGGCGAGAAGGCTAAGCCAGTGGCTGCAGTTTCAACATTTTAAAGCAAAATTAACAACAGTGGTGTTGCACTCAGAAACTGTGGGGGGTGCCATATAGTGCAGTGCAGTTTCTCCATAGTGTTGCTTTCAAGTGCAACACAATATTTTTAAGGTAACCTTGGGACAATTTTGAGCTGTGGTATTTAAAGCCAAAAAACATGATATTTTACTAACCCAAACCAAGTGGTTTTTGTGCCTAAACCTAACCAGATCATAAGCACAGCGCTGTTGCAAATTAAAATTTCGTCAAGCTGTAGTTTGCAGAAACAGACATTGTTAAAACATTTATTCTGGCAATTGGGTTGTTAGTTGGACATGCAAAGTGGATGGTATTCAAGCATAATCAAGTATCTGAGAAGAACTTCACGTTTGGACGTTCACGTGATAAATGTATGAATGGATTTCAAAGTCACAGCCAAGAGGGAGCGATGCCATGGTTACGTCACACAGTTCAGGCCGCAATTATGAGCAACTGGAATATCGATTTACATCAATTCAATTTTTGAAAGCGAAGATATCCCCTGCTTGGTAAGAATACCTAACTGTCAAAAAAACAACATTAAAGTCATTACATCTAAATAAATTCCATTATTTACGCTAATCGGTAAAGCTCAGTTTGTCTCGGAGTCAAAATTGTTCCATCAAAAATTCTAAAATCAAGATCAGGCAACTGTATGCTAACGCATTAGGATTTTTTTACTTTATGAAGTGTGTTTCTCATGTTGTTGAGGGGTTCTTCTGCCCCCAGGTGGCCATAAATCAATCAATGCAACTTTAAATCTCAGCTACCTTATATTCTAGCGCCATTTTCTTTATAGCATCTTTAGAATGAAATGTACATATGATGCATATTATATATATATATATTTCAGAAATGTATAAATAGTGCAATGATGTGACAATGTTTTGTGCTCATATTCATCAGGGGTTTTTTTTTGGTCGATTTCTGTGTGAACATTCATCTGCCATACAGGAAGTTGATATAAGCAGAACCAACACTTGTTGCACTAACGGTAGTTCTGACACTCGGTTCACCATATAAATAAATCATTTTGTGGCATTTAATTGGATCCTTCTTTACACTGTATCTCTCATCTTTTACTCCTCATATTTCAGCCCCTCTAGCTGTCAGAGCAGCCAGGGACATTTTAAAATCTTTTTGTGTCAGCCTTGTTTGGCTCGCTGCCTGCCCCCACAGGTCAGCTAGCCACCGGGAAAACTCCAGGCACTCCAGATGGCCGGTCCTCTTATGAAAGCAAGTTACCAAGCCCTTTTGAACATCAGTGCATACTACATTTCAAATGATATTTCACTGCTTTAGTCGTCAGTAATATTGCCAGATCAAATGTTGTCTGCAGTGGTAGAGTTGTGACTGTTCTCAAAAAATGATGATGGGAGTTTTAGTACTTTCAGTTTTGGATAAATGATAAAAAAATTAAAACTAGTCACTTCCTCTCAAATCTATGTGTCAACACAATTTTCCAAATCACCCTAAGACAAAAAAAAATCCCATATCAACAAAATCGTAAGTGTGGGCAAGATATACTGTAAGGCAGGAAGTTTCTGAGTTCTTTGCTTCCTGTAGGCTGCCATTTGTTGTGGTGGAAACTATGAAACAATCATGTATGGATTTAGTTTGATCCTCCACAGTCGGCATTTTCTAGACCAAATATATTGGGGCAACCAGGCCTGTGCTGCTTTCAAAGGCCCCACATGTGAACTGAAAAATGCTAAACCCCCACTGTCCAATATAGCTCAGTCAGATGATCCTCGTCATACGACTGTGGCGTGTTTACAAGGTATTTGGTGCAGATTGTAATCATACATCACATGAACTGGACCAATGAAAATGCCACGGCAGGATGTAAATAATGGAAACCAAGCATAAACACCATTGTTCTTACAAAGCAGCCTGGGACATGATGTTCATCGCAGACCATCATATGTGCTGTATACATTACACCGAAGTTACATATTATTTACAGTTTATCTGGGTCAGTATTTGCTCGTTGTCTATGTTGTATGTAAATATTCCAAAGCAGTTCCCTTGTGGTGATAATCTGTAAACTTGAACCACCTGATTAGTTTTAAATTGCCGTGACACAAAATATCTTATTAGACCAGGAAGTGCAGATTAAACCTGAACGTCAGGTCATTCGTGAGATGCAGCCCACAAAAGTGGGTTCAGATTACCTGGGAGGACACACTACTCCCTCAGAGCTCTTTAGCTATATTTAGCTGTAGGTGCTAATTGCTGTGTGGTGGTGTTCAGTGCTTATAGTTCGACTTCCTCGTGCATGCCCAAATAAGTCAATTCAAAAAACTAATGAAGTATTGTTAATGACAGTAATGGAGACCCCAGGAAGAGTAGCACAGAAGTTAATGGGGGAGCTTAGTAAACAAACAAACAAACAAACAAACAAACAAAACATTTTCCTGCTGTCCACTGATACACTCACATTTGTACGTGTCATAGGCTACGTACCATGTTGGGACTTCAGCAAAAATGTGTCGTATCACGTTCACATTACATGTTTTCGACCTGGCTTTCCTCTTGTGAGGTAGACTGAACGGTGGTGGAGTTACAAGTGAGAGGGAAACAAACAAAGCCAGTGACTGCATTTCAATATTTTCACAGGATGTTTTTAAGAAGACCTCTGGACAATTTCCAGCTGTGTTTGTGTTTATAAAAAACTGATATTATTGATATGAAGTCGGGATTTCCCCTTCTGTTTGTTGTTTTCTAAGCCAAAACATGATGTTTCCCTAACCCTTACCAAGCGCCTAAACCAAGCTACATCATAAGCACGCTGATTGTCAGAAGAATGATAATGTATATATTTTCATATTACATCGCCAACATTGGTTCTGGCGATTGGTATGAAACACTCACAATAGCTGCAGGACCACAGAGAGGAAATGAATACTTCAATTTAACTCGTTTGATGGATGTTTCCTTACCAACGTCATGAATATTATATATTGAAAGAATTGGCAGCAGTTATTACCACTGTTATTTATAGCTTTGTCAATACAATATTAGTATGAAACGACTGATAAAAGTCATTTGGCATGTAATATTTCAGAATGCGGGGCAGGTATATAAAAAAGGCCCGACTTTGTGGCATTGTGTTTGACACAGCTTGTCAGGGTCTGTGTTTACCGGCATTTCTCAAAACCATTGCAACATGTAAATGTTTTAATTAACTTAGTGGATCAGGATCAGATTCATGTTAGAGGATATGAGATTATAAAGCAGTGTTTATACAGATAATACAGAGCCCAGATGAAATTAAAGATGATAAATTGTCACGATCAAACTTTATCTGAAAGCAGTGCAATCAAAAACACATCTCTACCCTCTGCGTGTTGTATTAGAAAATGCTGGCCATAAGACGGTTGATTTTCACTGAATGATATAATATTGATATTAAAGTCAAGTATTAAGAAAGCTGCAAATTACTTGTCAGACCTGTTGTACAGTAATTCACGCAGAGAGAAAAATAAACAACTGCATGCACGGGGGTATTGATTCTCGTCGTGGTAGTGAGTGCTTTCAGCAGTGATTGGCAGCTAAATAGTTGACTCCAGTTTCGGAGAGACATTTGAATTATAAAACAGAGCCTTAATTATAGTGAGGAAATCATTTTGCGTGGCTGTTATTTAGGAGTGTCTCCGTTTTTCCAGTTGTTTTTTTTTTTAGCTAACAAACAACCAGAAATTAAATTAGATTGCAGTGTTTTGGACTCTGGGAAGTGGAGCAGATGTTAGCAGCAGCTTTTAGAGCTGCAGGATTAATAAGGTTTATAAAACTGTCCGACACACTGCAGAGCGCCACGTCTCAAATTCAACGGCAGCGCGGGGATACCAATGAGAGATTGAACCATGTATCTTTTTTCTCTCCCCCCCCCCCCCCACCCTTTGCTTTGACACCCCCTCACATTCAAATGACCTCTGAAGGTTGCGCGGGGATCTGCCTGATAGATATTACAGTATTTTTGTCTGCTGTGTGCTAGACCTCGGTGCCACCCTCCCCCCAACCAACCAAGCAAGCTGACCTTTCATATTTAGTATACCATGTTGGCTAAAGGTCACCACTGTTTTGGCTCCTCTCCACTGGTTTTGTTGTACGATGGGAGATGCCCACGGAGTTTTCGATAGATAAATATTTGCGTGGTTTGCTGTCAGAAGCATGCAAAGGGCAAACGATCAGGGTGCATTTTCAGGAAAATGATTAAAAAAAAAAAAAGATTTCTAATCACGCCAGGCTCGTTAGCCCACACCTGAGAATGCGTGGCCTACAGCCCTGCGAGTTTCTCCTCTCATTAATTTCCGTCACTTCCATCCAGACACGATCAGCTTTGTGTTTCCTGTGATCTGCCGACTGAGGCACTCAAAGCTTGACATTAGCGTAAGACCGTATGTATCACGTGTCACAAATTTGAAAACCAAAAAAAAAAAATGCTTTGTTATCGGTGGAAAGCGTCACCTGTTCCAAGCACTAAATCATCAAGATATAAATATATATTTTCACTTCCAACCACAGATTTAATATCACAAGCATGTTTTTTTTTCATTCCCTCTCTCTCACTCTCTCTCTCAGGCGTCTTTTTCAATGGAAAGCCAACGTATTTTCTTACATTAGATTTCTCAATCACATAAAGTGTCCGCTGCCCGGCTCCCTGTGACAGGTGCAGAAACCTAAACAGCCTCTTTGAAAAACTGAATACCTCATTGCGAAAAAAAAAATAAAAAAATTGTACATTATTTCATTACAGGGAGATCGTATAATAGCGTCCAAGGCACGTCCCCCCCACGTTCCTCTGTGTTCGGCATATCGTTGAAACGATTTCGACCTTCAACGTATTTCCCTCATCTACTGGAAATTTTTAGACTTTTTGTTTCGTCACTCTGTCTTTCATTCTGTCATCATCTCTCTCCGCGGTGGTTCTGTTTTAAAGACTGGGGGAATGTGAAAGGCTCGAGTTAAGCTTCAAATGGCCCCCCTCCTCTTCCCAATGAGATGGAAACATTAATCAATTAGGTTGGCCCTTAAAGGATCTGAAGGAGATGAAGCTCCCCTCTCTCTGAAAATGAAATGCCACAGACTTTTAAATCCAGTCAAAGGGCATTTTTCCCAATCTTGCTCTCTTCTTCCCCCCACCCCTCCCTTTCATTCCCCACTCCCTGTTTCATTCATCTTCCCTCCCATCCCCCTCTCATTTCTCATGTGCAACATAAGTAGAAGGTCGGGGGAATGAGAGGATGATGAAGAGGAGGGTTTATTCAGGAGTGGAATGGGAGGATGAGGGGAGGATAGGGCTGCAAAAACACCAGTTAAAATAACATTTTCCTGGAAGAAATCTAGAGGCTGACAATGCACGTTTTCCGATTGTTTTTCATCAAACGGAAAAATGCACATTCTTGACATTGTACAAGTAAAAAATTGTAAAAAAAACAAAACTTGATTTATTCGAAGTCAGAGCAAACAGGTCGTCCATGTGCTTGACATGGAAGTGCAACAAATAATGCATAATGTAATAGAGTGTCGTGCATCTGTATATGAATAGTTAATATTCTACGTGGCTGGTTTGCATCTGGTGGAAATGCAACAGCAGCTAATTACTAGTATAAAAAAAAAAGGGTCACACAGAGGGTGGAGCGGACTCCATGAATGGCAGTTGTTTCAATGGCTGATTGTCCAAAGGAACAAGAGACAACATAGTCTCATTATTGAAGGTCAGTGGCCAGAAAAGGTTAGCAAAGGTTCACCATTGAACAGCCCTTTGTGGCGTGCCTGCCACGGCCTCGCACAGAATTTATTCACATGAGCTTTGATACAACACTCAACTGTGCTCTCGGTAAAGAGAAGTGCAAAATCTGCAAAGCATTCTTCGGCATTTTAATTGTTTTATTATTCTGGAACTGTTATTTACTTTTCGGTGTATTTGCATGTTTTTTTTAATTCAGTTGATGCAGTGCCAGGAAGTGTGTCATTTGAACTGCGGATTCCTTAAGTCGGTTGCAGATTTCCATGTACAGTACATCTCTGCAGCTGAGCTCTCTGAGAGGAACATACAGAAATGTGATCTCATAGGGGGAGCAAATAAAATTTACTGGGGGTCAGTAACACTCGGCATTAAAATGTCCCCAGACAAGAATGGGCTCTTTTGTGAAGCGTCAGTAAGTGTGTCAGTTTGTTGCCAAGAAGCGACTTGCTGTGTCTAGAAAAGTCTAGATGTTGCGTCTGGAGCCATTATATGCCAGAATTGTACTCCACCCAAAAAAATAAAAAAAAGACCCTGTCATGTCATCATTTCCACAGTTTTTATCTTCACAATACTTTTCCCAGAAATCCATTTTCTCGCCTTTCTTTTTATGATCAGTTTTGAACAAAATAATAGAAATCATTTGGCGTCAAAAGCCCAACATACTGAGCTGAATGGTTGTTTTTTTTTTTTAGTCACCGTATTTAGGTAGCTGGAAACAAGTGGAAATGTGAAAGTGAAAAATTAAACACCCGAGTACCAGTCTGATTGAGCTCAAATTGACACAAAGTGAAATTCATTGTATGAGAAGCGAAGGCAAAGGCATAAAAGCCTTTTTTTTGTTTTTTAAAAGCATTGGGTTTTATTTTTCCCCACAGATGAGCTGCTTCAATGTAATACAGCGAGAACTGTGTGTTTTCTGTGTAAATTAAGGTCATTAATGAGTCATCTCTCTGCTTAATGGACCTATTGAACTATTTCCTGTTTACCATTACCTCGCTGTTTGCTTTTCTCAGGACAACCTTATATGGAGTTGCGACCAGTGGACCGACGCAACGCTGTTACAACATTTACATTAGTGCTAAATTAAATCATGGAGAAAGGTAGCAACACGCTGGACTTTCAAATTTGGATTGAGAGGAAAAGAACTTTGTGAAAAATGACCCCCGTGCCGCTCTGACGCTAGTAAAGAACGCACTTGACCTCGGAAACTTCTGGCAGTAAATGTCTGAACCTTGAAAGCTTTGACCTGCTTTTTTTTTTACAGAAGAATCAGCATTAATATTTCATGCGTAATGACCAACAATGAAAGTCCTGGAAGTATCTGATGAAACTGCACCTTGACGGCTTCACTTCCCATAACTGGCGGGGGAGCTGAGGGTCTTATTATAGTGACATTAAATAACACTTGCATAACTCTGCTTATTTGTTACAGATGAGAGGGTAGGCTAATGTGTATTCTGTCGTGCGGAGGTGGAGGAGGAGTAGGAGGAGGAGGAGGAGGAAGAGGAGGAGGGGGCCACTTAAGACACAGTGAATTAGTGCACGGAGAAGACCTGAAGTACAGTGTGTGGAGGTTATTTATTGAGGACGCCTTGCTTTGCTTTAAATGGATCTTTTTTGAGTGTTTTTACATTATGACGTTTCAAAGACTTTTCTTGCATCAGGTTCAATGACCATCTTCCATCTTTCGCCTCCATTCACTTCATCAGTGATACATATTTGAGGCACATACATTTGCGAGGTCCTTTCTGATTAAACCTTCCCTTTCGTCATAGTAATGGCATGGCTCAGTCAGTCAGGTGGCTGTTCAGTCCACTTCACTCTGAGATGTCTCATCAGGAGGAATTGCAGTGATTTCTTTCAATGGCTGATGTGGTTTTGAGCGTAAAGTCCCATCGGCTGTTGGATTGATTGTCGTGGTGTTTGGGCATTACTTTCTGCTCGTGCTCTCCTCGGGAGGAGACGGAATAACCTCCTCAGACTTTTCATCTCCAGCCAACATCAGATCAACCTTTTGGACGCCAGCGCGTTAACAGCATCAACGCCAACATGTTAGCGCTACGATGTTAGCACTTAGCTCGAAGCGCCACCCCGGCTGCGACTCAGGACAGCCTCATGGAGCAGCTAGCGCGGCCACAGACGCTTCTTTAAAAACAAGGGATAAAAATACGTGATCGGATTCTGATATTATAATTATTTAGAGCACTTTCAAAAAGCCTGTTCAACATCTCAAAACCTGAGATGGCTGACAGTCAAATTCTCATACAAACTGTCATCAGAATGTTATTTCCAAGCTTTTAATGTCTGAATCAATATATAATACATATGATACAACATGTTATGATTGTTTTGATACGCTATGGTTATAGTGTTGCACAGTGAAGAAAGTTAAAAGCACTGTTAAAGCCTAGCTTTGAGTGATAAAGACTCTTATATCAGTCACAAGCAATGTCAAAACCACAAAACAGTAACAGCACAGAAGCGGCGCTCTTTTTATCGCCTCAGGGAACCTCGTAATACGCAATAAATAATTACTATTCATATAAATGATTGTACTATCCTCTATAGAATTTAAACATTTGCTGTTAAAAACCGAGCTGTGGGAAAAAGTAGCAAAGTCCTCATAGTGTGATAAAAGAACTTGTAAATGATATACAGTGATGCAACAAACAAAAAGGCAGAGAAAAAAAAAAACAGTCACAATGTGTCTTGAGATAAAGGGGAGAATTATTTCTCTGGTGTTGTTTATCGCTCATTGGTGGTAATCAGTGCACATTTCCATGTGGAGGGAGAATTAACGGCTCACTTAAAGGCAAGAGAAGAAATCTAAGGGGCAGAGTAGAAGGGAAGAAAGTGTCTCCGTCTTCATCTTGTGCCACTCTTTGCAAATGTTTTGTTTAAAAAGGGGGAATTGTACATCAGGTGGTACGAAACTGACAATTTTTCTCTCTCAAGTCAAACTGCTCCTGTAAGAAGCACAATGCATTACTGAATATTACCTTCCCGTTCCTTCGCTTGAGAGAAACGAAACATTTTCGAGGGCTTAGAGTCACCGCTTCCGTAAGTTATCTTTTTTTTTTCTGCTGAAGGAAAGCAGTTGTCAATTTTTGGAAAAGGAAGATCACTTAAGCTCCGAAGAAGTTATAAAAACCAGTACTGCTGACATCATCTAAGTACCGCCATGGTCGTTCCCCTTAATGGAAAATATTGTTTTATATTTTCCCTCTCATTTCCTGGTGCTAGCAGGAGCTCTTACCAAGGCAATAAAATGTGTTTGTTCTGCTAATTGCTCTGAGTGGATGAACGTATTTCAAGATGGTGTGTTCGACGGCCCGATTTTCATGCTTCAGTGGAAACAATACTTTGTTCTTGAATGTTACACGCCTTTAAAGTTCATATGACTTGCACTTTTTTCCTCTTGTGTCATCTCCGCTTTATTTCCATGGTATGCCAGTTAACTGGCCCCTACTTTGCTCACCACTCCATCACCTCTTACTTGTTTTTCCATTGACAAAATTTCTCACAACCACTTGTTCTTAATCAGCTGCCTTTGCAGCTCAGTAATTCCGATGCGGTTACTTGGTGTTACGCAGTGCTGACTCCTCATACAGTCATGACTTGTGCCAGATACCTCGTGTCAAGGTTCACATAGGTCATTGAAATCCTTTGAAAGTTTTGGGGAAAAAAAAAAACAGGCTTTGATTTTAAATGAAATTGCCCAAGCAGACATGGGTTATTGAAAGTGCTTGAATTTAAATATTTTGCGCAAGAATAGAAATTGAAGTCATTTTGATATTTTGTTTACTAAAATGGGACCTAAATGAATGTATGTCCCCTGCAGTTGTGTCATTGTTTCACCTGCCTCGATAAAGTGGGTTGTCGTGCGCTTGAATGAAGCTGAATGAGGCTAGTATTAAGTAAACCTTGAACGCACCATTTATAATTTAATAATATAATCATTTCGCTGGTGGTCTCCCCAGCACAACAAAACAAAAGATGTTTGCTAAGTCTGTAGGGAGGGCCGGGTCGAGCATGACACACCCGCTAAACAGCTGATCAAAGCTGGCTGCCTCTGGAGGAGAGAGTCGGGGAGCAGAGGCAGAACATCTGGAGGAATAAAACCCAGAGATACGGATTCTGCTCTGATCTGGACCCACTGACCAATGGGAGGAGTGATTACTTTTAAACTTTTGGGGTTCAAAAGCGGATTTATATTCACTCCTGTTAATCAACCTGACCGCAGCCATTGTTGAGTGTTTACATACTATAATGTTGCCTGTCGACTGGAGCTGAAGGGGAAATTAGTTCAGCGATTGACCCGAATATAAACACACATGCACACACACTCTCTGTCTGCCATTGCTTGCTGGTTTACAGCTAATGTAGAGTAATGTAATCTGGCTGTTTGGTGCAAATCAAAATTCCTGCATATAACAGAAATGAACAAAAGTGATTTAAACCACCACTGTTTTAGACTTCCTTCCTCACTCTGGGACAAAGTGTTATAGCGACAGACGACTACCTGAAATATACCGTTAGCTTGAGTAAATTTGTGAATTTCTCTGGGTTTAAAAATTGCCAGAAACATTTTGGATAAATTCACAAGTAAACAAAATATATAACAAAGGTCTAGTCATTTTTAAACACTTTTACACACAGTATCTTTAATGATTGCATTCATTTTAAATAATCTCAACGTTGTAACAACAGTTCCTCTTGATCTGTGTTTTCAAACTGAGCTATGTTTGGTCCTTGACTTCGAGCAAATTGGCCCTGGAAAGTCATTGAAAAGTCCTCCTGTGTGGGAGCCCTGCCCCGCGTGCTGTGTTGTATCCTGTATCAAGTGAACAAGTGACAGTAAAGTGAGAGACATGCAGGCGGAGGAGAGAATCAGACAGACAGCGACACAGAGGTACAGGATGAGAAGAAATCGGCGTCTCTGTGACAGTTAACCTTATGAGCTTGGAGGCAGGACAGCCTGAGCTGGCAGCTGATGGCAGACCGCCACAGCAAGCCCACGGTGCGACCCATCTGTGCCTGGTATTAAAGCAGGCTCACACCCCAGGGCCAGAGCCACCATGCCGCGTAATAGCTACACGGACATAGGCACAGTCCTGAGGGGGCCAACAAGTCACCCACTGGGATGACAATAGCAGCTTGGTTAACACAAACACACACACATACTCCTACACGCGCACCTAAAAGCACGGAAGGACAAGCAACACACGCGCTGGTCGGAACACGTAACTTACATGTTGCTCTGCCTTACAAAAACACATTATTGACACTTTCCTACACGTACGAGTGGGCGCATAACACCACTCCACCCTATTCTTAAAAGCTGTGTGATACACGTTTGGCTGTGAGCGATGTTATTTTCCCTCTCTGAACCTATTTGAAGCTCTGGTAGGACATTGTTCGGTGTTTACATCCTGTTGTGTCGACCGCTGTGTGAGTATGTTTTTGTCCTGGTGTGTGTAAATGTGACTTGTGTGTGTGTGTGTGTGTGTGTGTGTGTGTGTGTGTGTGTAAGTGTGTGTATGTAAGGGTCAAACCCGGAGTACGGTAGAGATGTAAATTATCTCAGCTACCATGAGAAGTCTATCTATTCTCAGTGTGTATTCAACTGCCTACTGGCTAGTAGACAGGCATCGAGATGAAGGTAAGTGGAAAAAATAAAAAAACACATTTCCAAAAATAGCTATGGGGAGAGAGGTAGTGAGGATGAGTGGGTGAAACAGAGTTTACCCAAAATTACAGCTTGGAATGAAATTAAATGATGTTACGTATCATAAGAAGTGGTATCAAAGTGATGAACGTTATTTAAACCAAGCAAGAACAGGAAGTCGTTTTGCTGTTATTTCTGTTGAACAGAAAATACAAACTATTGTTTCGTTTCTGCAGTGTTATTCTTCACTGACTCTCCTGTAACTGTGTTAGTTATGATGGACATCACAACATGACATTATAAAGAAACTAAAGGAAAATGTGTCAACAAGGACCAAGGAGGTTAATGAGCATTTTGTGTTTGACTGTCTTGACTTTATTATAGTAAAACCCTGAGTCATGCAAGGGTAATAATTATGTTAGCATTCTGAACCCTGATTTATTTTCCTTTAAATAGCTTTAGAGTTACAGGACACATTTTCTATGTTTACAGTGAGTTTAATAGTCAAACGATGGAAATATTTTAGATTCTTAGGCATACATTTGTACAGATTTCCTTAAACTCCAGCCTGATGTATTGTACTATTTTAACTTTACTTAACTTTTGACTCTTGATGCTCAAATAAATCACAAGATCTTAGCAGATGAATGTAACACAAGGTACCTTATGAAAGAACTATTTAGAATAATGTTTGACATACATGTTTTAAATGTTTACAAAATCCATATTAATCTCCAGTTTAACACTGTATTTGTTCACATTTAAAGCAACATTATGTAACTTTTCAAACTTCAATATCACGTTGATGGTACAGCGTCTTGTAACAGTGTTAATGGTGTCTCTATCGCTTGTTTCTGCACTGTGTAACTTCAGTGAGACCGCAGTAATCTGTGATCCGACCCCAGCGTAACGTACACGTTTACTTCAACGTACACATTTTCAAGATGGCGGTGCTGAATCGAATTTCTACATAATGTTGCTTTAAATGCACACAACATAAGTACAGGACTAATCAACTGCGTATGCATCCAGAAGTACAAATAGATGAGCTCAAATACAGCATATCTAAATAAATGAATGACTGTTGTAATAATCATGTGGAGTAAGATAATAATGTGTGTATACGGAGGGCTCGCGTCCATTTAATCCGGCCCTGACTGTAGCACAGGTACTGTTACTTGAGTATTTTTATTTTCAGTGGCACTATACTTAAACTCTGACACAATTTAAAGGGAAATGTTGTACTTTTTACTCATCAGACAGCTATAGTTACAAGGCTCTTTGCAAATAAATATTTACCCCGCATAACATTGAACGCGATCGTCCTAATAAAACATGATGCTGTGTTATAGATTAAACTGCCACCTGCAGCAATTCCAATAGAACAATCTTGGATCAGTGATGAGTTCCATCAGTATCTGTTCTTTTACTTCTCACACTTCAAATGTATTAGAATCTTTTGCAACAAGTAACAGTGTGGTGTGACTACTTTTAAATCCTCCTTCAGTTACAGTGGAAGTTGTGGAATCATGCGTTCATTTTTTTTTTTTTTTTTTTACTTTTAAACCAGTTTAGGTCTGTCAGAGGAAGCCTGGAGCCAACAAGTGTGACAGCAGATTTTTGTGTACAGATCTTTAAAATCACTGTGATCAGAAGTGAACCAGAGTTGGACACAGTTTGGTTTTTTGGATGCACAGACTTGTCTTCCATCCCGAGAACCGACAGAGAACTTGACCTCAGTTTGAGGGGGGTGTTCGTTCTGTGCCCCCCCCCCCCTCCCGCCTGTTCCTCCTCTGGCCGGTAGAGGTCGCAGCCCGGCAGCCGCTCTGTGGGCCGGGAAAACGCATGGATGTAAATCCGAGCGCTCCCCACATGACAAAGCTACAGCGTGTGTGGAAACCAGGAACGGAGCACGGGCGGTTTGTTTTTGTTTTGTTTTTTTTATCAGAGGGGGAGGAGGACAAACCGTCGACAAGATCGATTGTGCAGCCTCAACCTGCAGCACGGCTCGCTGACAGACAACTTCAGAGCCCCTTTGGCTTTTTAGTTTTTATTCTTACTGTGAGACGGACAGCCCCTCTTCCTCTCCCCTTCTCTCTCCCAGTGAACTTTATAGGGATGTTATATCAGAGCATCCAGACGGCGCGCAAGTAAGTGGACGCGAAGAGTATAGAGCGACTTGACTGGAGAGACTCCTCTTCGTCCTCTTCTTCTTCTTCTTCTGCTACTTTCTGCTCGGTTTAGTACCTTGCACGAGTGAAAAAAAAGAGAGGGAGTGTGTGCGTGTTTGCAGGAGAGAGAGAGGGAGGGAGGGAGAGAGAGAGAGAGAGAGAGAGAGAGAGAGAAGTCGCACCGGTTTTTTTGGAGCTACGCTTTCATGCCGTCAGTCTTGCGGACTCTGAGATGGACGTCAGATTTTATCCAGCTCCCCCTTCAAGCGTGGGTTCATGTACGTTACCGACTGACTCCGGTTTGGACTATTACCACTCCAACAAGGTAACGATTCCCTCTTTACTTTACGAGCTCGCAGTCCGTCAGATGTGCGGTCGGTGTGGTGATGCAGGCGCACGGATACGTTGCACATGGTGGCTCATATATATATATATATATATATATATATATATATATATATATATATATATATATATATATATATATATATATTTATATATGTACGTATGATGAGAAAATGCTGCACTTTTAGTTGTCTAAGGAGGTCTTTTTTTTTTTTTAAAGATTGAACCGAGTGTAAAGGCTGCATCGTCGCTCAACTTTGTTGTTTTTCTTGTTTTTTTATGTTTCTAATCTCTGACGTGCGCAATCTTTGACACGAGAGACACCTGTTCTGTGATCGTGCACGCTGTTTTGTTTTTTGTTTTTTGTTTTAATTCCTTAATTAGAATATGCGAATGTGCTCGTGTGGTTTCAAGCTGTGGGCACGTCGTTCTGTGGCTGTCCTGCGAGATGAGTTGGAGCGCACCGCTCTCCCTCTCAGCGTGCTGCACCCGGTGATCGAACTGGACACAAAATGAATATGTGGCCCGTTTTTTTTTTTGTTTGTTTGTTTTGTTTTGTTCCTCCGTTAAAAGTGAATACATGTGAACCAGCAAACTGTCCCCCCGTGCATAATTTAAACCCTTGGCGAGCCAACTACGGAAATCTTATCTGCTCCACGCAGGTTCCCACATGGGTCAGTGCACAATTAGTCCATTAAACATCTATCAAGATCGCGTCTGAATGTGATGCACGTTATGGGGCTGTTTCTCATGCTGTTAGGTGCAAGTCGTGCGGATTGCAGTCGACAAATAAGCGTGTTCATCGGTATTATTTTGCTCTATTCAAAAGTGTTTCCACGAAGAATCCACTGTAGCTCACCGGTTTGGTTATCATCACCTTTTCTGCGCGTTCAGCCAATCTCATCAGTGCGCGCTTGATAAGTTTTTAGGCATTAATTATTCATCAGCGACCTATAAATTAATCACCCGCTTTTGCTTAGAATTCTGAAGGGTGAAATATTGGTATTTATTCATCACTGTCTTTTGTGTTTGTGACGTTTGTGCGAATGGCACATGCGTTTTTGCGCACGGAATGGAGTCCAGTTTTGCCAAAAAGAACCTTTTTGAGACACTTTGGTAAACTGAGGTGGAAATAATTGCCATGAAAGATTAAAAACCGACAAGCTTCTTTTTACGACTTAAGTTTGCATCATCACCCCTCCCCCTTTTCTTTTTTTTTCTTTTTTCTTTTTTTTAGCCAAGGCTCCTGAATTATGCATTTACTGATATTTCTGTGTTAATGTCACGGGGCCTGCTGGCTGTAAAGAGATCACTTTTTCACTGCTCCACTCTTCCCATGTGCTGCACACCGGTGCGGACTATTTGCTTTACTGATAAAAAAGGTTTTGCATTTAGACAAATGACAAATGGACAAACCCTCCCGAACAGTCACAAGCAACTAGCCTGTTTTTCTTTTTTTCTTTTTCATGTGGTCAAGGCAAAAAAAACAACTTGTGTAAACATTTGGCAGAGCGAGAAGAAGGCATTGTACCGGCAGCCATTCAAATGGGTTTGCTTGCCTTTGCACCTGGAGGGGAGCCAGCGGGGCAGTTAACATTTGCTGATGACAAAGTGAAACATTATAGCACAGTGCAATATTTGAATTGTTAATCTCCCCTGTTCATACACACAGTCACCTGTACGTATACGTGAACAACACACGGGTGGTCGGTAGCACACACACACACACAGGGACATATACACACACACAAATGCTCACACTCTCTTGCAGAGAGGTTTGAATTACAATACACGAGTGCTTCACGTCGACTACAGTCATTCGTTAACCCCTAACCTGCTGTAAGACCGACTGACCCCGAGTGTGAAGTTAACCTTAAACCATGTCTTAGATAAGCCGAATACTCTCACATAGAAGGGGTTTTGTAATCTTTCCTTCCTTGTGGTAAAGTCACAATGTTCACACACACACACACACACGTAGGAATACGCACGGTAGCTGCAGATGTATGTTTCAGATCTCAGTGGAGACCTGGCTCTCTGACCGAGGTCGTCACTTGGGTCTTGTAGTGCTAACACAATCGACTGTTCTTGTTGTCATGATTCAGAGAGCGTATGGGTTGCTGGGTCCGGTGGGGAGCAGGTTTAAGTTTCAAGGACAGAATCGTATAACATTGTCATTACTAAAGTAACAGCTGTGACTAAGATGTAAAGTGACATATTATCTGCGCTGCGCCACCACCGCTGCTGCTGCTGGTGCACATAACTGTTGAATAATGATACAGCAGGTTTATATGAGGGGTTCTGGCAATAGTTCATCTTAATGACACCTTTCATTTCAGGAGCAGGATGGAGATGACCTGCCGGAGTGGCACTGTGTAAACAACAGTGCTCCGCTGCTACGTCACCTGCGGGTGTTGATGGGGAGGCTCGAAAGGATGATAAAACAATAAGTTATTTTCTAAGCTCACAGCGGCCGTGTAGTTTGTCATGGCTGTTGCATGCATCGTTTGAAATTGAAAAGATGATTGTTAGTTTTTTGATTTTTGCATTCAGCCTGCTGCAACTATGATCCAAACTCACGAATAGTGATAAATCATTTCCATTCTTAAAGCTGTGCACATTTTCTCGATATAATAACCATCTGGGAAAATATTCTTTTTTTTCTGAGTGGTGGTGGTATTAGTATTGGCACATGTAGTATTGGTGTTATCAGTTACAATGACCCTTAAAATAATGGAAATGAAAGGTTGAACAATTGCTTAATAATGATGTCAGAAAATATTCTGTGCTTACAGACATGAAAGTCAATCTGAGCTTGAACATGTGAATATTTTTAAAGATGCAATATGTAAGATTTTGCCCACCTGTGAACTAACCCTAACCTAACACAAAAAAAAGTCTCTATCATAGTAACAGATTAACTGCTAACTGTAGCTGCTGTTAGCTGGTTAGCTCGGTTAACCAGGCAGTTAGAGGTCTGGACTGGAAGCTTCGCAAATTAACAGCTCCCCAGGGAGCTGTTAATTTTTTACACAGCTAGCTGGTTAGCATGCCATCAGCAGCAGATATCTCTGCAACACTCTACACAGATGTCATAACGTCAAAACTGTGTTTGAATGTTCTTTTTATTATAATTCTTAGATATTGCAGTCGTAAGAACAGACTCAGAGGTCTCGTAACCTCTCTTTCAAGACCTTCTGGAAGGTGTTGATTCACCATCATTTACACATAAAGCGGGCAGGATATATATAGAGCTTGTGTGAAACTCACTGGTGTCTTTACGCATAACTGTACAGTACAAAAGACACAAACCAGGAAGTGAGCTTAATGCTAAGTGGGACAGTCCATATTAAGAAGCCCATCACTTCCTGTTACACTGGTGCAAATTCAAACACATCTATTTTCGAGAGCGACAATTAGGTTTTTTATGAGAATTACTTTTTTATGTGCGTGAGCACTTGCATGCACTTGGAAGCATAGTCTCACTCTGTTTTCCCACCTGAAAGGGTTAATAATTTAGGAACGTAAAGAATGTGTAAGCTGAAACTGGTTCTGAGCTGATTGGCCACATTCAGGCCGATGATTGATTGATGCATGCCAGGAATATGGATCACGCTGACAGGAGCAGTCAATACCACAAATCTATGAGTGCACTTGACCTTTTGGATTTAGGGATTGTGTTTTTTTCCCTGTAATTAGACCTTAAAAATCAACAACATAGGGTTGTTAATGTTCGATTGATGATCGCCTAATGCTCTTTATACTTTTTTTCCTTTTCAAAACCAAAGTTCACGATCGCAGCGCAAAACAAGAGGGAGATTATGCACAACAACAAAAAAAAGCCATTGTGCTCCTCCGCATTTCATTGTAAATTCCTTGATAAAAACAACCTGTGCGTCCACATTTCCAGAACAACGCCAAAGACACAGCGCATGAGAAGAGGCATCGACTTGTATTTTGCCGCGGACCCCGCGGCTCCGTTGCTCTTCTCAACTCCGTCCAACTTGCATTGTCCTGCACTTGCACAATCACCGTGAGTCATCTTTACTTTTCGCCCAAGATTTCTCCTAATCTTTTTGAAGCCTCTCTGTATCTTTCCCTCGCTGAGTGGGAGGCTTGTTTGTTCAGCGCACACTCAGCTGTGTATACCAGCGCTGAAGGCCACTTCTTCGCAAATGCCTGTTTTAGCGGGAGACTATTTGTCAAATGCATTATGACTTGTGCATACCCCCAGGCAGAATCACTCCGGTGAAATGAAGTTGGATAGATTACTGTAGCTGTTCCACTTTCTCCTCATCCCTCTTCCCTCTAACAACATGGTGCCCAAGAGAAAGAGAGGCTCTCATGTAATTACACTGTAGTTATACTGTAGGTTTATAATCCAATGGTTTGCAGATGTTATTCTTTACATAGTTGCAGTCTGTTCCAAGTTACTGTACGTTATTTATACATGTCGAGCCCCGTTTTTGTTTTTTTTTCACTGCAGTGCCGAGCAAACACTTTTATTGATACACACTTTGTGCAGCGCAAGTACTTCCAGATATCTCGAGCAAAGCATCGCCATGTTCAAGTATTAGTATATGCATGCGTGCGTGCGCTGCATATGTAATTGCTTGTACACCTTAAGGCGAGATGTATTAAACATCCTCAACAAGATAACCCTCATTCACACAGTGTTTCACCACATGTTCTGCTTTGTGGCACATCTTTGTACAAGCGCAAGTAACGAGCAGCTGACATTTGTCCAGCCGAAGAGCAACGAGGCCAGCTTTTTTTTTTCTTTTTTTTTGCAGAGCACGTACCAGCCCCCCCCCCCCCCCCCCCCCCCCTTTTCAAGTGGTCCGCTCCATTTCCATCGCTATCCAAATCACTGTGTTAGTCATGGGCTACTTCAAAGTATGGACAGGCGAAAAATATTATTCCATGTTGAATACTCAGAATGTTGTTTTTTTTTTTTTTCTTTTTCTGCCCTCTTCAAAACATGACCGTAATAGAAACAGAAAAAAAGAGTTATTCCAGCAGTACCTCATTCTGTACACAGAGAAAAAGTTAATTACATGGAGGCAAGCATTCTTGGGTCGACAGCGTGGACTTGGGGTTTTTCATTGTGCCCATTCATAACATTCTGCTGACTGGCCAGTCCGAGTTGCAATATCCCAACCGTTCTCACTGGGAAAACGTTAACCCATGCGTGCCTCTTGTGCACACCAGAGGAGGGGGGGGGGCTGGCTAAAGCTGGCTGGAGCTGGGAATATTCAAAAATGGAGTTTATTGTTCTAATGCAGTTCCAGCAAGTTAACCCAGAGCAAATAGCAGATAACACAAAATGGAGTCAAGGAATGGACATTATTCTTTCTTTCTTTTTTTTTTTTTTTCCATTTAAAAAAAACAAAAACCATCAAACAGTCTACTTTGTGAAGTTATTTTGTTGGTCTAACCACTTCCTGGCACTATTCATAATCAAGTCTTTCTGCCCCCCCCCTTCTCTCTCTCTCTCTCTCTCTCTCTCTCTCTCTCTCTCTCTCTCTCTCTCTCTCTCTCTCTCTCTCTCTCTCTGTGTGTCTGACTCCTTCTCTCATTTACCTTCCCAGCAGCAAAGTCAAAAGGTTATGGAGGGAAGCCGGATCGCCTGGGGCTGATTGTGTCTTTGAGTTAATGATAAGTAGCTACAGTGTTATTCTCTGGAGCGGTCGGGGCTGAGATTGCTCTCCGTTTGCTAACACCATTACAGTAGGAGAGAGGGAGAGAGAAAGAAAAAAAAACTGCATTTATGATCACTTGTTTTTAAAACACAGGAGGGACTGTGTTGAGTACATCTTCGGGTGGTGTAATGAAGCGGATGAATTGTGGCTTAAGTGAGGAACTGTTTATCTTTATTCACCTAGCATAGTTACAACACAGGAAATATCCTCACGTTGGCGCCGCCACATCAATGATATTGTAGTTTGTTTTTTTTTTGTTTTTTTTTCATTCTGCAGCTGCACCCGTACGTCAGATTTCACCGGGGGTATTTGAGGACAGCGATCAGGTGCTTAGAGGAACGGGGCCGACTATCCATAACGGGGATTTACCACCCCTTTAGTTTAACCTACAGGATAGCGAAGGTGACAAAGCCTCGACCAGACTCTGCAGCAGTCCCCTTCCTCTGCTGCTCCGTACTTTATAATCTAGACCAGACATGACTCAGAGCTACTAGAGGTGTTAAGAGGGTCATAAGTCATGTATGGCCAAAAATAGATAGTATAGTTTATCCTGCCTGGTTAGCTACTTAATCACCTAGGTCCATAGAAACAGGCTATTTATGTCGATGATTGATTGCATTAACTGCCAAGAATTCAGCCATGACAGTGCATTTTTAAAAACTCCTTCCCAATATACTTTTGTGATATACTACCGCTATCCAAATCATCTCTGTGCTGCCATCACATCGCAATCTATCAGCCAGGGAAGTTGGTTTATTAGGGGGAAAAGAAAAAAAAAAAAATGGCCAGGCTTCTTTACGGGACGAGGTACATTTTTTCATGCGTGGCAAACTGTAACGCGGCGCCAAACGCAGCCCACGTCACGAGATGTCAGAGCGATTCCCCCGGTTTTGACGTTGATCGCGAATCGAAGCAGGGCCCCCGGACCCGGACTCGTGCCCCCTCATTAAACCACATTAACCCTAATTATCGTCACCGCAACCTTGAAACCTAGATACTACAGTAGGGGCTTGACTCCTGGCTCCTCCGCTGGATGTTTTGGGTGTGCGTTTCATCCCCTCGACTTGTGCAAAAGGAGCCGAATGTGCCGAGGCATTTTAAACTGTCTTCACCTCGCGAGGCTCCTCAATAGCAACAGCCCAGCCTTTCTGTCTGTACATCTGTCTGTCTGTCTGTCTACCCCACCGCCCAGTTTCCTTGTGCTGTTTTATATTCACTTCTTGATTGCTTGGGGGATGGGGTGCTGGAATAGCATTTGAGAGGTTAGTGCAGGGAGGAGGAGGGGGTGGAGGGGCAGATTCAGGGTGTGTGTAAAGAGAGAGAGAGAGAGAGAGAGAGAGGGGGCTGTAGATGGAGGGAAAATGGAGAGAGATTTTTAGGGGGGTACTTTATTTTTCAGCTCGCCATTGAGTCTGTAATGTCATTCAACGATGTGGAAACCAAAATGAGCCTTGCCACCAGATGTGTTCCAGTCCAGATAGCGACTTGAAAGACAGACGTTTATTGTTTTAGTGCATTTGGTGTGGTTCAAACCCAAACTGCATGAAATGCTGATTGATGGATTTCACTAATGAATGTGTGTGTGTGTGTGTAAGAGGGAGAAGGAGAGAGAGAGGGAGAGAGAGAGGGAGGCATCTGCTTCATGTGATTTATTTAACCATTTCTTTGCTCTGTCTGCTGACGAGATGGGGTGCATTTCACCGCGCTACAGTTGCATTTCAAAGCCGATTCATCGTCCGTCTATCAGCGCACGTGAAGAAAACACAAGCACTTTTAGTAACGCTGCCCTCTGATATCTGCGGACTGCGGCCTTGATATTCCTATAAAGCATATGGACCAAAGTAATACGTGTAACAGGCGTCGGCAGAGATAATTACGGTAAACACTCTTTGCAGCTAGACAGTATCTCACAGAGTAGGATGTGTTTTTTCTGTTAGAACAATAAGACAAAGTCAATATTACCAGTCAGACTGCCGTGACCTTCTGTTTTGCAACTTTACATCTCTGGTTCACCAAGGGCAACGGGCAAACATATTGTTGATGCTGACATTTAGCATCATCCACATACATGCGGTTTAGACTGTGGGCCAGGAAGTGCGCAGCTCTCTTTCTTTTTTTTTCTTTTTTTTTGCAACAGTTTTAGCATCCCTGCTGTGAACCGCGTGTCCTTAATTACCATAAAGTAACATTTCTGTCCCCGCCTTTGTTTGACGATCGAGGTATCGGCTCGCCAACAATGGAACGCAACAGAAGACGAAACCGTTTCCCAATTCCCCTCCGAACGAGAAAGCTGATCTTCATTAGGATAATTGCTTCATTTCATTTCTAAACAAACAGGCAAAAGTGATTATTCTTGATGCTGAGAGATTATGAGTGCAGTTTATTGGCCTTGGCAGATTTTGTGCAAAGCAGGCTTTGGTACATAAATTAGCGTAATCATTGTATGAGAAAACCATATCAACATTTCACATAAGCACAGACGGAGCTCAACATCTCTGACTCTCACCCTCGCCGCTCGGCAGAGAGAGATCTCACAGTTCATCCGAACAATTTGTTTTTCATTTTCGTCTCCCTGCGGATGGTATATTACAGCCTATGTTTCTGGGTACTGTATGATCCGCCGTGCTCTGCGTGAAATGGTGTGAGAATGCTGTTTAGTCTACGAGCAGGAAATGAAACACTAAGGAGAGGAAGGAGTGAAGGAGACGGGGGGGGGTGAGGGAGATTTTTTGGGCACTTTGGCAAGTCAGAGTGAGGTAGTTTCGACAGGTTGTGGACTTAGATCTACCTCCGACATCACAGAATCTTAAGGAACAGTAATCTCATCAACATTAAGTAGGTCTGTGCAGGCAGCGAATCATCCGTCAAGAGGAAGGAGCAGGAATTCATCATGAGCGTGTTGTAACTCCCGTTGTTGACTCACGCCTATGGAAGGTTTGCTGTGTTACATGTCGGAGTGACAGCTGATCCAGGTGCAGGTTATAAAGTGTTACATTAAAACAAAACGGAGATTGAAAGAAAATGAATCGCCATCTGTTACGATAATCGTTTCATTGTTTCCGTCATTTTACAAGCAAAAAGTTTTGAACATTTCCCAGTTCCGGCTTCTTAAATGTAAGGATTTCCTGCTTTTCTTTGTCATTTATGATCGTGTGTGAAGAGTCGTTGGGTTTTGTGTTGGGACTGTTTTAATTGGCATCTGGGTTGATCACTCCCTCTCTGATGTACGGAAGGTCAGTTGTGCTGAATGCGGGACTGACGGCTGATCCAGGTAAAGGTTGTAACGTTTTTTGGATTATGTAAGAGGCGTGGGGAGGGATGGGAATTTTGCCAGTCGGAGATTTGCTGGCATTTCAATCCCCCCGGCTCCACTCCACCGATGGGCGTTTCCTCAGGGGGGAAAAGGGCCCGACAGATTCCATAGGATGAATGTATAAAAACACTGATAAACATAGTGTCTGCGCGCTGTGGAAGAATGCAGCTGTCGGGTGTATTAAGAGAGGTTCGCAACATGGGCAAACAGGAACAGTTGTCTTAGCTTCCTGAGGCATGTCCTGTGCAAACAGAACTGGAGATGGCTGGTTCAGGTCCACACTCAGAGACCACGGGCCCACTGAGAACACACACGCACACACACACATGCATGCACACACTCAGACACACCACAGGTAGACACACACACGTACATGCAGATCCAAGCGTGTCTGCACTTGCATAGCATAAATAAACTTGCGCGCGCACACACACACTTAGAGTGAACAGACCACAGAACTGCTGTTGTGTTGTTGTGGAGCAACAGTGTGACCCACTGCTGGAGTGGTTGCCGTGCTTTATAGTGTACTTAAATATAATTATAGATTATGCTAGATTATTGCGATCCTGGGATGTTTGCATTTTGACTGACTCAAGAGTTAAGTGCACTTTATTTGGTAGACTGTTTAGCGTTGACACTTTGAGTCGTTTCCTTCTCTAATCGTCACTTTAAGAGTCCCGCTCCTTAAAAAACAGAAGAGTCAAGTGTGGGAATGAGCTCAACACGCTGTGCCATTTGTTCACGATAAAGCCTGATTAAACGTCTGAAACAAGTGCCAGTCTTGTCGTACTAAATGCTTTTTGTCAATAGATCACGTTTAAGTCACTAGGATTGCACAGGAAGTTAGTTGGCTGGTTAGGCCACCAGGGACCGGTCCCCATTCGTGTGCCATTTGCTTCTGTGCCAAGTGTGTGTGTGTTTGTGTGTGTGTGTGTGTGTGTGTGTGTGTGTGTGTGTGTGTGTGTGGCTCCCTTCCCTATCACTACAAACCCACAGTCCCCCCAGGCCCCATTTTGCCTCTGTCTAGTAAACCACCTCTGGCACTTTTGGGCTTTGTTCATAATATTTTCATTGTAGCTTTGTCTTACTTTCCAGGAAATTCAACTCGCTGTATGTTGGTAGCTTTTGCTACGCCTTCCTTTACAATGAGGACCCGAGATAACAGCGTCAAACGAGAGCACTTAATCTCATAGGAGAACGACACCCTGTACTTAAATGTAGATGAGATTTTCTGCAATATGTCTTTCTTTCAGCTTCACCCTGTTCTTTTGAAATCTGCACACACATGCAGACGAATGCTTCAACTGGAGCTTGATATTAGAGTTAACATAAATTTTGTAAGGTCTGTAGGGCTGAATTTGATTATTTATTTATTATTTATTGATTATTGTGGGGCCTTCTGTTTCGCATTGATGCATGTCCACTCCACTCTTTACCTTTGCAGTAGTATGCTTTCGTCAGTCCAATCAAGCTTAGCGGCCACTTTGATTTTGATGCGCGTCTATCCGTGCTGTTACGGTAACGCTGCTTAGAATGGCTAAAAAGGACAAGAGAATCGCATTTCAGCAGTAATATCTCATATTTTACATACCTACTTAAACAAAAATGACCTGATTGTTAACATCATGCATTATTATACTATTAAGACATTTATTTGTATTGTTTGTTTTTCAGTGAGTAAAATTTAAAGCAGCTATGAAGAACTTTGGATTTGTTGATTCTGGTGCCCCCTGTGGATAAAGGTGGTATGAGCACCATCGCCCTGATGATCGTCTTGATCAGGCTAAACTCTGCTTTTGTGTAGAAGGCAAGTGAAAAAAGCAGCAGCCTAATTTTAACACTACTTTTTTCGTTAAACAGAGCTGTATGCATAGCGATGAGGTTATGTATCTATTTGCGGCTATGTATGAACAACAACTATAATGTGACGATGGTGAAACAAATTAAACTCTTCTTTTCTTAGGCTGCGAGACCCTAAATGCATCCTGAGCTGTCTGCCATTAAAAAAAAAAAAACATTATTAAATTTTATCCAAGCTGTATAATCCTTTAGAACAACTTTGCTAACTATATAAGAATAACCAATCTTCTCACTTATGGTCTTGTTTGCTTTTGTAGGCCATATGGAGGCATCAGTATTAAACTGAGACTGTTTTATTATCAGTCAAAAACTCCTTCTAATGCAAAAGTTCACGGCAATCCACTGTTAAATAGACAAGCTCAACAGATGCCTGGTGTTTCCAGAGTCCATGAGAAATCATGTGGAATAATCAAAACCTCAGTATTGACTACAACCATTGTGATTATGTTTTTTTTCCGTAACGGAGCTCACCCTCAACCTCGGTGCATTGTTAATCAACCTACAGTAGCTGCTTCAGGTCTGCTTTGGGCTCCAGTGTGTTGATTGGTATGTGATGTGTTGGTGCAGCTGAAAGAGAGTGTGTTCACTGTGCAAACACAGCATTGCTGGCTCTCCTGGTTTCACTTAATCTTTGACACAAAGGCACTGGCATGTGGCTGGGCTCTCAGACAGATTCAGTGACAGAGGGAGAGGGAGAGACTGGGACTATGTTAGTTGAGTGACTATGTGTACATAAATAGTGGGATAATTGCGTCAAAAGGTCTCACATCTTAAAGCTTTTACATGTATTTATTTTTTCTGTTTTATTTTATCTAGACAGGGAGATTACTTTTTTTTGGAGGGGGGGATTTCTGTCGGCCTTGAACGTCACCGTCAGTTATTAGGATTTCCTGAGGCAAACACAGCGTCGTGTGACTGATGCCATGCCTTGTACTCTGGTCACCTCAGGACCTTATTCTGGGTTTGTAGTAGAAGTTCAGACTACTGCCAGTCTCTGGATGGATGATTTATTTGCCTGCCATCCCATAATTACCCACCGGGTAGATGGGAGGACCTCTCCGAGATGGTAGTTTTTCTTTGCAGTTAAAGACGAAAAAAAAAACGCCAGAGTCTTTGGCAGTAAGCTTTTTTTTTCTTTTTTTCAAAAAGATCTTTTGATGTTTTATCAAGCAATGAAACTTTAATCATCTCTGAAAAGATGGAAATGGTTTAGCAGACCTTTAAAAAAATTGAAAATATTTATTTCTTTTCCAGTGTGTCGTGTTATGTAGAGTTGTTTTCGTAATTATTGCAGTCCTGCTTGCTTGTACCGAAATGTTACCTCCTGGCACTGCCGACTGTTTACAAAGTTTGATACCTTTCAGATGCTTTCAGATATGAATCGGAAGAACGTTTTCACATCAAAAGGAGCGTCCGTGTGTTTTTTGGACACGGCTCGAGGCTGGAAGAATGAATCCAAAATGAAAAGCGGTGACCTCCCCATCAGACTTTGACAGGATTTTGCTGACACCAGTCACGGGTAATCACCATCTCCTTGGCAGGAGACAAGGCGTTAGCTCTTTCTAGATATTCTGCACCTAATATTCTTTTAATTGACTTCAGAGAAAAACTGTATCAGGACGTGCTGATGAAGTTACAAATTGGCTAAAGCGGCTCATTCCGCGAGCCAGATCTCCTTGTTCCTTTTGGTTTGGTTTGTTGTACTTTCTGCTGCTCCGCATAATGACGAGGGTGGAAGGAGTGGAAGATTTCAATTACTCAGAGAAAAGTCAAGGAGGTTGTTGAAGTTTGAGAAATACAACACGGGCTGGTTGCTATGTGGAGATTGTGCCCATTTGGAATGTAATTAAATTGGTTTGGCTGCATGCCAGCGGGAAAAAAAAACAAAAAAAAAAACATTCCATTTTCTCTCATCTCAAATGAAAATGTATAGAGTGTTATGCTGAAAAATACCTGGAGGGAACAGTAGGCTGTTGAATATTTGTAATACAGCGAGCACTGTGCAGTCTGAAATGAGTTTTGAGATGAGTTATCCGTTGTGGTTTCCCCTTTGACATTTCAAAGGTATGCAGCTTTTGAACCATGGATTTACTGTAATCTATTCTTTTCCTATTATTGATGTGTGGTTGAGTTATAAACTGTAAATTGGCTTCGCTGCCATTTTACCGGCTGTGCCATATCAGAAACCACGAGGCCGCGGCGCAGAAAGAGGGCTCTGTAATAATGTTTATATAGTCACTTGTAAACCCCAGTTGTTGGTCTTAGTCTACATATGAAACTGTACAAGACCGCTGTTTACCATATAGAGTGTGTGAATGTTTACTCCGGCCTCTCTGCCCCTCCACACTGCAGTCGAACCCTCCTGAGAGAACAACTACTAATTTCAAATTAATGACGAGGGATGCTCTCGTATCCTCTTCCTCTTCTCGACACCGATTCCCAACATGAACTTGATATCACTGCATTAAAATAATCTGCATTTGTATTCTCAGTTTGTAATAGTTGTACACTGCTTACTCTGTGCGGATGTGACATGTTTGTTATCGTTGCTGTACAGTCTGGCTCGGGTTAAACCCAGCGTTAACAGATGCAAACAGAAAATGAAAGCCATAGAACTTCCCTCTGCTGTCTAGTTAGACAGCTAGTCACAACTGTAATAATAATAAGAATAATGATAATAAACTAAGATGGTGTTTGGTAGAGTTCATACATGCAGCAAGTTTCCAACAGTCTAAATCTGCCTGATTTTATCATCAACATCTTTGCTTTACTCCCTCAAAAATGAACAAGAATGGCAAAAACAAAAAAAATGCTTCCAAATTTATAGTGAGAAAAACTAAACCCTGGATCTGTCCCTTTACCCGGACCCGCACTAAAAGTTAACAGGGTCTATTCTGGGCTGAGACCCATCCTACGTCCAGGTTTCAGGAAATCTGTTCAGTAGTTTTTCGCGTAATCCGGCCGTCACACCAACTAACGACATTTTGTTTTCACAGCTCTCAAACCGCGGAAGGAATAAGGGTGTCGTCAGTGTGAAACAACTTTATAACTATTTTTTGCACATTCAACTCAGTGTATCACCCAAAACATTCGCAAAGGACAGATAAGCAAGTTTGCTATCATGTAGCTTGAATCATGTTTAGTGTTTGATAATAAACATTTCAGGGATCATTGCAGAAAATGGGTGTATGTTAGCCATTATATTGTGATCCAAATTCTTTAGATCCCAAATCAGCATCGGCCCCGACTAGGGCCTGGTAGAAGCCGAAGAAGTTATTTAGGCTGCTGCAGAAAGTTTAGATATTGAGGAAGTGCAATGCATGGCGGAATGGCGCTGTATGCACTGTGGCCATATGCCAAAGACCCTTTTTTAACCAGGGGTCAGTCTGTACCACTAGAAATATAGCAAAACCTGATGCTAGATTGAAAAGGTCTGAAACAAAACATGCATTGTTATCTATCACGACTAACAGATTGGTAAACAGATAGTGTAAGGAAAACCTACCGCGTTATCACTTCCTTCCTCCTAGCTGTGCAAAGACCAACAGTAATTGACATTTGAGGTTGTTTTGGCTCTCGCAAAGTACAAAGTGATCTTCCTCTTCTTTCGAATGACCTTGAGATAGTATGAACCACAGAAAAGAAAACAGTATTCAGATTTGTGTCAAATCTTTTTTCTTTTTTTTTTTTAACGGGGAGAGAAGGCTTTCACTGGTTTTATTTCAAGCGTATTTAAGGCTAAATAATAATAACAGCAATTTCGGAGCAGTCACAACAGTGTGAAAAGGCCCAAACAATTGTATCGTGAGAGGAATGGAGAGAGAGCGAGAGAGAGAGAGAGAAAGTGAGAGAGAGAGAGGGGGAACAGAAAGAGGAACCAGCAGATCATTTCAGAACCATAAATGTGAGCTGTTGGGTTGTTGTGTGTTTGTTGTGGGGTATTAGAAAAAAAAAAGGAAAGAAAGAAATCCAGCTGCCTCTGATCCACTGTTGCCTGATCTGCAAATGGATCGAGCTGCCCGGCCGAGCCGTTCTTACAAAATCAGCCTGGCATGGCGTTATAATAGCTTTTCCTTGTACGTGTCCTGTCAAATCAACTTAGCCTCTTCGGGTGCTATTTTAGTGTTAGTCACACAGTCGATAGAGGAAACTACAAGTCCTGTGTGTGTGTCGCTGCCCGTCCCCGGAGAGCTCATGGAAATATACTTGCACGTCCAGCGCCTTCAATGCCATCATTTGCACTTTCGGTAAAGTGCTCTTTTAAATCATGGAGCGAGCAAGAGAGAGAGAGGTGCTGAGATGATGAGCTAATTAGTGGGGTCTACCACTGTAGCGCTAATGACTGTTTGCGGGGTTTTGTGGCTGCCGCGTGCACGCGCGCACACGCACTCGCCACCGCACGGTTGGTTTTCAGTCGGAGGCTTAATCCAACGTCCACATGACAAAGCCTGCTAAGTGAATCAAAAAGCTGTGTATCAGTGGAAACAAGGCTCCTCGGGTTCCTCAATGGAGCCGCACAGATAGCGCGAACGGGCACAGACGCATGCCAGTACCCCTCCGGGGCATTGATCGCAGGCCATCACGCTTTCATGTGCCTCTCCAGCCTACGTTGAATGTAGACTCACATCTCAATGACAGCGCAGGTTCTCCCTTCGCGTTGTCCACCGCGTGCATGTGCATCGCCGGATCGTGCTGAAGTGAGAGGGTGTGAGAATAAAAGTGTGCGAATGTGTGTGTGTGTGTGTGTGAAACCAGTCGTATGGATGCACCGCATAGCTGTAGAGTGTTGTAGGTTTTCTACCATTACAGCCTTGTTCTTGTGCAAGAAACCAGAAGAGAAACATCTCACGGAGAGGAAGAGGAGATGGAGAGATAGAGCTTTATCTGGCAGGCAGAGAAAAAGAGGCCTCACGAGCGATTCTGCGAAACTTACGGAAGAACAAAAGAAGAAAGATAGGGTGGAATAGAATCGGATAGATGCACGACAGGCACAACATGCGCACAAACCGAGGATGGAGCGCTCTTTATCCTACCGCAGAGTGAGCGTCACATGGTCGCTTTCACCACAAACGACGAGTCAGATTGTCCGCGAAGTTCAGAATTAGAGATGGAAAGCATGGCCAATGGTTAAAACTTTGGTTGATGTCATGTAAAGGTTGATGTTTGTGGTGCAGCCGACTTATTGATTTGGTGATCGACGACAAATGGCAACAGTTTTGATGACTGATTGGTAGTTTTTAAGCTTTCATGAGGAAAAAAGTTGAACATTAAATGCTTTCAAATGTGAGGGCCGTCCTTTCAACCATCTCAAATGTTAAAACCCATTCCCGGCACTTTTAGATGCTCAGAGCAGGGAGGTTGGGTCGGATGGTCAAATAATCAAAACACTGGCTTCACTGTTACTTAAATCTCATGTGTAACTTTCATCACGTAAGAAAGTAATGTCATGTATGCAAGGTTAGTACATGACCTGCCTCAATTTCTCAATGTAAAGTGCTTTTTTTAACGCAAACCTTTTGCTAAACCTAGCGTAGTAAACTTTAACCTGAGAAGACGGTTGGTCTCGTGTCAGAGAGGCTTTTTGAGAGAGAAAGGCTTCGTGGCAGTCTCAAAAACTTCTCAGAAACGAGAATTGTTCGGGAGTTTTACGACTGATTTTCTCAGGATTATATCAGGTTTTGGACTGTTGGTTGGACGAAACAAGAGATTTAAAGTGGGGTTTTGGACCCGTGATGACAATGATTATCTACATCTCAGTCGACACAAAAAAATATTGATTTTTTTTTTGCATTCCGGAGAGAGACCGATGGACTTTCTGTCGAGGACGAGACACAAACCATTCATCCGTGTCCCGTCCTCCTCTTCCTTACTTTCATGCAAGTACTGAAAACACCAAATGTAAGCACAGGGTCGCTCTCTTTGAACAACTGATGGGTGCCTTCCAGTTTTCTAGAGAGGAGAGAGACCTCCGGTTTTACGTCTCTCTCAGAGTATTGTGGCTTGGATCAAAAAGGTGTCCGTCGGAGAGGAAAACGGCGTTGGAAAAATCTATGCAGAAACGTAGATACGAAGAGTTAATCCTCGAGCCGGTTCTCGACCTTTCGGTGCCACGTCCAGCTTTCCTCATATTACAATAACATCTCTGCCTTCTCTTCTCACTTTAGAGAGACCTCACTTTTGCCCATGGGGGGTCAGCACTTGCAGCTTACTTACAGCTCAGGTCGGTGGATTCAGAGAATTCCCCGTCTCTCGACGTCCCTTTACAATCAGAGGAGAGTTTCTGTAGTCATTCAGGCTGCGTTTTGTGTATTTGGCAACTACTATCGCTGCACGAGCAACAAAGCAGCGCGAGGGGTAAGCGGGTCTCGTGTACGACACCGAGGTGACGAATGAGCTAATTGGGGATTAACAGTTAATAACTGAAGGAGGTGAGACGAGCGCTGAGCCCCTCTCTGTGCCAGTTCCTGCGCTGATACCTCTTTCTTCCTGGTTCTGCTCAACCCTGCCACGCTTTTTGTTTTCTACCTCCCTGGATTCTCATCCTCTCTTTTTTCTCACTCTGTTGGATCTCCCTCTCTCTTCTCTCCTCTCTCCCTCCAGCCCTGCTTTTATTCTCTCTCCGGCTGATTCTCATCAGCCTGTATTAGTTGCAAATGCAGAACTAAGTGGCTGTGACAACACTCTCAGATGCTCCAGCTGCCACAGATTTATTGAGTTATTAAAGTAATGTACTGTGATTAAAAATGCTAATTCTCCCGAAATTGAACGCCAGCTTACAACGCTTCTTTTTTTTTTTCTTTCTTTCTTTTTCTTTTTTTTTCCTACAGAGGCTGATTTAATTACATGGAAAATGAAACAAGGGCTGATGATTCAATCTTTGCAGCCAATTGCTTCTCCACACAAAAAATGAATTACCTCATGATACAGAATTATTGTTTGGGCTACAAAAAAAGTGGAATAGTGTTCGCCGCTCAATAATACCATCTGCGGTGTGTGCACATATGCTTATATTCAAACCAGACAAATATTAGAGTAGTTTGTATTTTTTAAACAGTATGTCATCCCAGCAATCTCACCTCAAGCCCTAATCTGCGAGGCTTTGAACTGAGTGTTAGAAATACCTTAAAATCCTTATCTTGCTGTAAAAGTCAGCCACTCAATACACATGTAGGGTCGTTTTTACATTTAAAGCGTGGATTTCAAATAAAGGAAGAGGGAAAAAAAAGTTTCCCCTTTTCCGATGTTATTATGAATTGTGTCCTCGTCTACTCTGAATAATTTCCTTTCCCCCGGGGGGATTTGCTCACCGTGCCTTCCTTGGCTCATTTCGGCCTCTCATTATGCATTCATGTATTCGTTTATATAATGCGCAACACTGCAGCTTCATTGGACACAAATCTCAGTCGTTTTGGACAGCATTGTGTATGATACATGAATGGTAACGTTTCCTTTCTTTGAATCCAGGTTTTTTTTTTTTTTTTCCGCCACTTCAAGCAGTCGGTTTTTTTCTCCTGCTGCAGAATATGCAAGGCCCCCTTTTGAACATCACTGGATTGAATCAGCCTCTGAAAAAGTAATTCTCATTTGAATAATGAGACAGAACTTCTTTTTTTTTTTTTTTTTTTTCCCGCCCTGATCACTTGATCTTTGCAGAGCACTTCTGCTGAGCAGCACATACTGGAGGTTATTCCAGCCCCTCTAAAGTCTTCTGCAAGAAGACCAGAGCCGCTTCAGATATCGTCTCGATCCCCTCCAAGATTTTGTCGGTGCGCCGTAACAGATCCTCGTCGTCACTATCAGCGCCCGGCCTCCTCCCTCGAATAGGTCCTATTGGTGACCGTGTGAAACATCCGTGACCATGTCAGATGTCTTTTCCCGAAAAAAGGATTGACTCGTATGTGGAGTACGGCGGAGTGAGCGGCTCCGGCCCTCCAGATGTCCTAGACATAACAGAGGCTTGTCAGCTCTGTGGCTGGGCTCTAAATGGGTCACTCTTCTTGATATCACACAGCTCCTTCACAATGACCCCACTGTTCTCCTGATATTACAGCACACCAGGTGGCTCACTGTGCAAGTCAGACAAATATGGACCGAGTGTGTTTTTGCGAGCAGTCGAGGAAAACACGTGAACACGCGCACATGTGTGACCGCCGAGTTGTTCGTTCAGGGTATGGAGATGGTTTTAATGCACACCGCGGCTACAGATTCAGCATTTTAACACGCTTTTTATTGGATTTTTTTTTTTTCCTTTCACTGTATAATTTCAAACCCTTGATACGGGGGGGGGGGGGGGGGTAAGGGAGCGCATTCTTCATTGATCTGCTTCTCACTTCTTCTTCCAGAGCGGCGTATGCAGTCCTGTAACACAACATGCTATACAGGGAGCTCCGCAGAGAGGAGTAGGAGGGTGGTAACAAAAAGAGAGAGGAAGAGAGAGGGAGAGAGAGGGGGTGGGAGGATGGCAGTTCAGTGATTTCTGATTTATGGTTTGATTACAGTCTTTCCATCCTGCTGAAGACCGGCTGTATTTGCCTGCATCACGTGAACTTTTTTTTTTTTTTCCCTCACATGGCCTAGTGGTGCAGTGAGCTCCTGCTCGTTCTGCTCCTCATCAAAACCTGAAGCGCACAGTCGCGCGTGCACACCGAGCAGGACGGAACACACGTACACACGTACACACGCGCACAGGCACACACATGCGCAAAAACACACACTGATTGAGAGATAAAATGGAGAACGGCTCTTTTAGTCAGCTGAGCAGTCTCCCCCTCCAGCAGCTTGGCAACCATTCAATACCATTTACCTCCTACTGGGATATAATATTGATATTCACAAATGTACCCAGTAAAGGGGGAAGAGAAAAAAATAAGCCGTACAATAGAGAGCATTCGAGCACAGGTGTCTGCCGTCTACTGTTCACGATATTCCACTCATCTGAATGAATATGAATGTGAAAAGCCGAGCTCTCCTCATCTACAATGTCAATGCCACCTTCTTTTGGAAGACAAGTAGCCTTGGAAATTTAGACAATGCACCTTTTTTTCCTTGTGGCTGGCTGGATATTCTCCACCGAGAGGAGAGCCGCATTCCATTAATTGTGATCGGGATTTGGCGAGAGTGAAAACGCAGGAGTGTGCTCCCTTTACGTGCCATTAGTGTTTTTAACCAGCATCGATCCACCTGCATTTTAGACCACGTCGGTGTATGACTAGGATGAAAGCTGCACTCGAAGAGCCAGTCACCGATATCATGTCTCCCCAGACGTTCATTAAGATGCCATTCATTCTTCTCCTCGGGCCCTCCATAGGCTTCTTACTTTGAATTATCTGACTGCACATACAGTGTACCAGGGACTGAATGAAGTAGTGCATCCGAAACGTATGCTGTCACTCAGGCTGGTAATGAAATGCGTCAGTAAACTCGAGACGAGTCGGAACTGCAGGTCTTGATTTGCAGCCTTGGTGGGACATTGTTGCACCGAAAAGTGAGAGGCTTATCAGGGTGGGATGCAAGTGTATTTCTGTTTTATAATGATTATAGTTATGCGATTGTATATTATGATAATTTCCACTCCTGTCGGGTATCATTGAAGTGCAGAAATCATGGGAAAATGACTATAAAAACTCAATCTGAGAAAGTCAACAAGTCCAGGGCAGGCAAACACTTTGCTCCTGAAACTCTCCCAGTGGTGTGTGAAACCGTGCAGAACCGAGGACGGAACAGAGCCAAAATGCAAACACGACCTTTTGAATTCAAGGCTTTACAACTACATAGGCAGTTAACCAGCTGGTGCATAGTGCCACCTATGATTTGAGTGACTTTGTGCCTCCCTTTACTTACTCCATGCCTGGAATCGTAATAACAGGGTGAACGTTCCAGAGTGCTGAGGTTACAGGACTTCCCTTTGCCGTGAATTGTGAAGGTACGGCCATTTGTGATAACCACATCTGGACCGATAAAAGACAGCCATCCCGAGCCAGACTCCGCTTGTCTGTGTGGTTCACGACGAACGCGGAAAAACGGTGTGTGCGGGAGCTGCTGATGACTCAGCCGGTGCTAAAATATCTTGAACAAGAAGTCTAGTTTGAATCAGCTGCAAATCAAGACCTGCGTTTTCTGCGAGTCTCGACTTTACTGATGCATTTTTTTTTTTTACCAGTGACAGCGTGCATTTCGGATGTACGACCTCAGTAGTCTAGCTCGCACTTTCAGCGTGAAATAGAAACTTAACAGCAAAGGTGCCCGCCCTCAGTGTTTAATAAAGGGGCAGAAGTTTTGCTTTTCGGTTCGTAGGAAAACACTGTGTGGTCGTCGCTTGTGCAGTGGTCCCCAGTCAGAAGTGATCACAGGAATTGATGAGACGCCGGCTTCCAAATGTCAGTCAACAGCTGCCATGGAAACACCCACTCAGAGGCTTAGACACTGTTTCCACTGATTTGTCCACAAATGGCCTTATGCTCTTTTGTAAAATGGAAAAATATGTACAATAGCTGCAGTGCCGTGATGGTTTATAGATTTTCTGTTATATTGACCTTAAGGGTTCATCGTTTTTTTTCAGTTGCGATGGAATTCTTTTTAAGAGCACATCGGTTCGAACAAATTTTCACCTAGTTGTTATGTCTCCACATGCCTGGAACAGGTTTTTTTAAGGATAAACCGATCACTGCGGTTTAGAATCAATATGGCTGAAAAAGCTTCCTCTAATAGAAATCTAAGAGAAAAATTACGAGAAAGTGCGTTTTTTGTTTGTTTGTTAAACCAGTTTCCACCTGTTTTTGAATAACTGAATATAAACAGATGTATTAACCTTCTTAAATGAACAACTGTCACAATCGTCATCTTTACTGCCCATATTTCTTAAATCTAGAGCCTGAAACGCCGAGCGTGCCACAGACTACAGTCAGTCGACCTGCCAGCGAGAGCGCAGAGCGGACCTGATTGTTTCTGGCAGCACTCAGACAGATCTCAAATTAACACCTAGTAAGAGCTGATGTTAATAACCTGCGAACACACACACACACACACACACACACACAAAAAGGCCATCCAGAATGACGGGTGAGCTTGTAGCGGCTCCGGCAAAATCGGCAGGTACGTTTGAATATGAACGGCCCCGACTGAAAGGTTATGACCCATAAAGAGGGGGGAATGATTTGAGCGAAGCGTGCAGCGGGGAGAAATGTCAGAGTGAGAATGGCAGGAAATATGTTAGTGACAAGGAAAAAGCTGCCCCTGGTATTCTAGAGCCCCGATGAGTAAAAATAGGGCATTGGGCAAGAAGGCAGGAAACCAGCAGAGCGAGGCCTCTAGTAGGAATTTCTTCTGGGGAGGAGAGATAAGGGACTTAACTCCCTCCTGTCTGGGCCCGGCGACTTTAACATGCGACATGTGATCACTGATTACTTATGTAGAGATGGACAGAGGAAGAGATTGAAGAATTGAATATATGATTTGAGCACTGAGTGATGCGTGCGTGCATGCGTGCGTGTGCATGCGTGTGTGTGTGTGTGTGTGTGTGAGCGTGTGTGAGCATGCATGTGTGCCACTTTCGTGTGCTTTCTGATGACTTGTCAGTTATCGAGCATCGACAGGACTTTTTAATTAGGTCAAGACTTGTGATGGAAACTGAAGATTGCGCACGCATGAGGGACTGTCTCACGCAAAAAAAAAAGAAAACTCACACTCACACACACACACACACACACTTAGCAGTACACCGCTGCACGCACACACACACACACACACACACACTTAGCAGTACACCGCTGCACACACACACACACACACACACACACGTTGTGGTAATGGCTAAGGAGTGGAAAGTACCGTGTGTGAGAGTCTGAGGTTCCTCAGGTTAAAGAGTGGAAGTTAGACAATAAACAGTGGCCTTATCAGACTCTGGGCAGAGCTTCCAACCTGATAGCCCAACATATCACTCCGGCTATTAGAAACAAATATGACCTCCACACCACTCGCCTCAGCCGACTCACTCCTGCGAATAAGCGGTTCGGATAGAAAGGACCCTCAGTGGCACGTTTGTGTCCGTGCTGAGGGGCTCATTAAGTCACGAACCCCGCCCCCCCTTCTTCGCTGACATTTTGCTACCTCACACTCATCGCGCCCTCGTTATTCAATTCCCCCCCCCCCTCGAGTTACGTGACATCGGCGGGACTGCATTTATCAGGATCTTTTTAACAAATCAAATTTTTCAGCCCCGGTGGAATGCGAGATCGATGCCCCGAGAAGAGGCGAGACTGCGAGATGATTATCACATCGCTGATTACAGTCATTTGTACGTGGTGTGGCAGTTGTGGAGCTGATAGGGCGTTCACTGACAACTACACAGATGACATGTCTGGCCACTTCTTTTAAACCGTGGGTGGCTCAGGAGTTCCCGGCGTCGATCTCGTGCAGGGACAAAGTCAGAACGTGCCAAAACTCTACTCAGGAGGCTAAAAATAGGGCCCGCAGCTCAACATTCGCACCAACAATAGAGGCCACTGACATTCATTAATTGTTTTATTCCTCTTCTGAGAGCAGAAACAAAACTTCACCCTCGATTCTCAAGATCAACTTTGCATCTTTCACTTCCTGATGAGGGTTTTTTTCCCCGTTTTTTCTTTGTGCTGAATTTCTATCAGCATGGAAATTAAAAGGCACATAAATCTTGTTTTGTTTCTCGACCAACTAGCTGGAGGTTTGAACTGCTGCCAGCTGTTAGCTCGACTCGACAGATTCGCTGGAGTTGTTGATTGCGCTCTGAATATGCTGTAAGCCTCTGTGACATAAGCAGTGGTGGAGAATGTAATGGAGTGCATTTACATCAGTACTGTACTTACCTGATTACAAAGTCCAAGGTACCAGGGACCCCAGCGCGTGACCGTTTCGGTCGCCGACGCACCCAGAAATCTGCCGAAGTGCGATATTTAACATTTTCATCAGTCGCACCGGTGCGCCGGATGTTCAGCTGGTCAGATGAAAACCCATCAAAATATTCTTTATAAACACCAACTGGGTGCGGAGACAGTTGTCTTTGATCACATTTACTGTAGTATACAATGATTTACATAATTTGTTAAGAGGTGAAATCAAGATTGGGTACACCTAACTGAAAATAACCAGTGTGAAAAGTTAATCTGGAGCCCTGGGTACCCTCAGCCAAGTATTTTTTATATACTTCTGCTCCGCCACATCTCAGAGGGACATGTTGTACTTTTACTCTGCTGCATTCATCTGACAGCATTAGTCACTAGATCTTTTTTTCAGATTGCACTTCTGCACACTCTTCCTGTCTGTAAATGTCATCATTTTGAAGTTTTCTGATGAAGTGAACGATGTAGATTTCCTTGATGTGTTCATGGTTTGCGAGCAAAGTAAACTGGTTAAACATGACAATGCATCTGTATCATAACTCTATTTTATTATTGGCTATTTATCCCAATCGAGCTGAAAATATAAACCTAAACTGCTTTCATTGACATAACAAGTGCAGCATCTTCAATTTGGTTTGTATCCACCAATATACACTGAAGAAGAAGAAGAAGAAGAAGGAGGAGGAGGAGGAGGAGGAGGAGGAGGAGGAGGAGAACATGCCCAGCATGCTGCTGTTGTCACACTCATCAAACGACAGCACCGTTGTAGGCTAGGTTTAGCAGTTATCTTATTGGTATCGAACGTGAGAAGCAGGTAATCATTGGTTTATTGTATCGACTGAGAGGAAAAATCCATATCGCGCATCCCTGAAATAAACTCTTTAAATCTAAAGCTGAAAACAGGTCGTTTTTTCAGAGCTAATTCAGTGTTGACTTCATGGAGATGCATCAAGACGCATGGTGATCTTATGGAACAGGGCGCACAGCTGTAGAATAAACTAAAAGTGGTTGAACCTTAAACATCTGCAGCTGTATCTGCAGCACACACATAAACGCAGCAGTAAAGTCAATCCAAAAGCATCACATGTAATAGTAACACACTGACAGGGTTAGTTTCTGCACGATGAGTACTATCTTTAACACTTTGAGTACACTTTGCTGATGATACTTCCACTCGGTAAGTAAGAAATGCAGGCCTTTAACTCGTGGTGGGGTACTTTCACAGTGTTGTATCAGTGTGGTGCTCTTACTTAAGATGCCTCTCTCATGGAGATGTGGAATGACACAAAAGACCGAGGTATGATTTTAACAGTTTCTGGAATACGGGATTTGTTGCGGCACACTGAACGAAATACGCTCTCTGATAATTGACGAGAGTGACCGCCGTTACATAAGCGTCCTTATGTGTCCTTGTTGTGTCCAGCCGCTGTCACATCGAGGACACAGCCTTCCCCCCAGCGTTATTGCCATGTGAGACAATAACCTAAATACCTGTCGGATTCCTCTCTCCGCGTTTCTCAGCCTCGCTCCATCTTTGTGATCCCATTTCATCCTCGCATCCTTTTTTTTCTCTCCCTTTTCACCCCCCACCCCCCCCCCCCCCCCCCCCACCCCCCCCTCCTTACCTTCACTCCCTCATGGTCACTCTCTTAAGTGATTGCTACATTTCATCTCACGGTAAATCGGCCGTCAGCCCGGTGAGCTATCATTATGCAAATGATGGGCAATTCAATTTCAGTTGGTCGGAGGGGGAATTTCTAATTAGGGTGAGGCACGGCACTCAAGATGGAGAGAGAGATGTAAAGGCAAGGAGAGAGGACGGCGGAGGAGAGGGTGCTGTAAATGGATAGCAGAGGAGGAGGAGGAGGAGGAGGAGGAAGGGTGGGGAGAGAGAGAGAGAGAGAGAGAGAGAGAGAGCTGGAAGAGGAGAAACCAACACCTGCATTACAATTATACTCTTTAGTTGGTCTGCAGAGTCTCCTGCCTCCTTCTCTTCCCATTGTTTTTTTTTTTTTTTTTCTTTTCTTCTTCTTCTTTCTTATCCAGTTAATTTTAATGAAGTACTTTGCTTCTGAGCTTTCCCAGAAAAGGATCCTTATAAAAGGTTTTCTCAAGCTCGAGGCCAGATTTATGATGTTTTCACTGTGGAAACCTCTGAAAAACACTGTGAACTCCAAACTTCAAATAAGATGGCCACACACACACACACACACACACACACACACTCACAAAGAAAAAAAAAAACAAAAACCTGTGTAATCACATTGATACCGAACTTTTCATGTTACTGTGGTGAGCCGAGTTCTCAAATGAGCGAAATGACAGTTTCACACAGAGGAAAGAAGAGTGCTTAGTGTAAACTATAAATACCTGCCGTTGACTCATCTGCTACTAATTGTCTCATAACTTGTGGCGAGTCATACATGCAGAGCACTCGCAGGGGTTTCAGACTTATATGATGTAAATCTGAATCATTTTCTTTTGTGTCGCTTGACATGTTATAGGAAAGTTCCTCTCGGTGGTCGGAGTTGTTTTTGAGGCTTTTGGAGGGTTCAGTCAAAGTTTCAAGCTGTCAAAGCAAGTTTCAAGTTAACGATCATGTGCTCGAGGGCTGACACAAGTCAGGCCAGAAGTAAGTTCTTAATTGATCATCGACTAAGGCTGCGATCCATATTTTTTGTATCATTGGTTGGTTGGTTTGTCAGCAGGCTAACACAAACATTACTGAAAAGGATTTCTGCAAAACCTGTATGGAGGATGAGTCTCGGCCCAGAATAGACTTCTGAACTTTTGGTGATTCAGAAGGAAAAAAAAAACATGCATGGGTCTTGACAAAATCTGGTGTTGTTAGGCTGTTCATATCAATTGGTGGGTACAATTTGAGAAAAATGTCAGACTTGATTGAATTTTGAAGAAACTGTTTGGCCTTCGTGGCGGTCTGGAACTACTGAGTGCCACTTCAGTTATCTTCTTGATCACCACTCACTATTCAGACTGTGACAGTAACTACAACACCACAAGGTTTGATTTGGCCCACCAGATGCTTCACATTCATTTTAACAATCACTGTTTATGCTTTTTTACGTTACTTTGTGACGTATGACGTTCTTTAAATATGTAGGAACCGTTTTACCAACTGAAGGAACCAGTTTGCATCTGTTTAGACTTACTTCTCGCCCTCCAAGGGAAAACAAATTGGGCGTCTGGTCGCGAAAATTGATGACTCCTTTCCAATATAATTTAGCGTCAAAAACAGAAAAAGGAGCTAATTCTCGTATTCTCATATTAGTGGGTAGAATGAGCAAATGTTACTTCCTTTTGATTGACACATTCTTCATTCAGCTAATCATTTCAACATCAATTTGAACATTCTCCCTTCGAAGCTGTTATTTTCTGCCCTTTCGCTTTAAATGCCTCACACTGAGTGTCTTAAGTGTGTTTGGCAATAAGAGGCTTTCTGTCTCCGTCTTTAAAGTTTTTCTCATTGTTCTTGAAATCTGGGTGTTTTGCTTTCAAGGCTCAAGTAAAGACGAGTCTTTCGGGAGCCTTGTCTCAAGTGAGCCAAGTGTCATGTCCTCTTTTTGTTATTTTGTTCGTTTTTTTTTGCTACTAAACGGTTTGTCTGATTCGATTTGCTTCATGTGACTAACAGAACTGGAGTTAAAAAAATTCATCCTTCAAGTTCTGCAGAATGATCGAATGATGAGACAATTAATTAATGTCTCGCAGACAATTAAACCACAATGTGGGCTGTTTGTGTAGTTGTAGTCCATATGAGTGTGTACGCAGGTTGGGCGTCATATAAAGTACAAGTGGCACAAACCAATTTAATCACGTGAATTAGTAATGAATATTCAATTAAATCTTTATTGGTGATGTCATTTTAAACGCACGTTCTTTTAATACTTTACATCCTCACTTTACATTCTTAGCCTAAGCGATCAAAGCAGCTTTGCTATCAAGAGGCTTGACATGATGAATACAATTAAATACATCTGCAGTATCTGCAGGCTCGTGAATTACAGTTCCACAAATGATCCTTCACGATGCTGTCAAACCGGACCGGCGCTGTGCTGCGTGTTTATTTTGACTGAGCGTCTCTCGTTTTTTTCTGCCCGTCACTGTAATGAAGCATTTGGCAAGTCTGTGTGTTGTTGGGTTTTTTTGTTGTTGTTTTTTTCATTCTCTCAGCAGCCCAGAGGGACAACATGTTTCCTGCAGGGAAGGAACATAAAACACACGGTCAAACTATTTCATCTTGATTAAGCGAATGCGCTCGACTTACCTGCGCGCGAGGGGTTGTTTGTGCCTGAGCGTGTTAGCGCTTAGTTAAGAGTCATTTAGGGTTTGATTTATTTGTTCACGCAGTCTCACAAACTGTCCACTGAGTCTGTGTGTGTCTGTGTGTGTGTGTGTGTGTGGGAGTCCGTTCACTTACTCAGGTGGGCGTTTTCGACTGCTTTTTGCACATCCACACATATCTGAACACGTGTAGGTGTACGAATGTGTTGGGTGTCAACCATACATTCACACACACACACACACGTGCCCGCACACACGCTCACATGCACGCACGCACACACGCACACGGAACAGAGGATTCAGCTGAGATCAGCAGCTCACCCTAGGCTGTCAAATATTCTGTCAGCACAGCCCAAGAATCACAATTGGACTCTTTGGGAGGCATTAATTCAAAGCACCGTAACAATGCTCTCTGAAACCAAATCAACTGCCTGTAGTCAGCATATCAACTCTCACCTAACTCTCTCCCCCTATCTATCTCCATCTCTCTCTCTTTCTCTCTCTCTTCTTGCTTCCTCTATCGCTCTCGCTCTCTCTCCCTCTCCACTCTGTCTGCTGCCTTGTCTTTTTCCTATCCTCGCTGCGTCTTTCCCTCTCACCCTCTCTCTCCTCCACCGATGTGTGATTGAACTTCTAAATATGTTGCTAAAGCTGACTTACTGTACAAGAATGCCTAACATAGACAGAGACTTCCTCTGCAGCTCCTTTCTCGGTAAAAGCAACACTTCCATTTCGAGTAAATGCATTGGAACTATCAACAAAGCGTTCAAAAATGCTCTCGGGGTCACGTTACATTAGCTATGCTTTGAATTCAGTATCATAACTCGACAGCATTGTGTGTAGGAGCTATATCTTGATTGTGTTTTTTCGTCAATAGAATGCGATTTAATGCTAATAGGGGATTACACTGTCTCCTTACAACAACAAATTGAACATTTTCTGAACCTTTTGGCACTTTCTTATTCTTCAGATGACATTTTCGTTTTCATTTTTGACAGATCTTTTAGTTATTTTTACCATTCAGTTTCAGAAAATAGTGAAACATGGCAATGACGAATTCCTTGAACCCAACTTAACGTCTCCACATTGCTCGTTTTGTCCAACCAACGGTCGAAAATCCAAAAACGTTCAGCACACAGTGTTATAAATTGAAGAAAAAGCAGCAGATTGTCACATTTCACAAGCTGGAATCAGATCATTTTGTGGAATTTTTTTGAAGGAGACATGTTACGCTCATTTTCAGGTTCATCATTTTATTCTGGGTTACTACTGGACTAGGTTTACATGTTTCAATGCTCAAAATGCTCTCATACTGTCCAGTGCTGCAGCACCGTGTTCCTGATCTGTCTGAAACGCTCTGTTTTAGCGCCTGTCTCTTTAAGGCCACACTCCCAAATACCCAGTCCGCTCTGATTGGTCAGCTCACACAGGCCTGACCCAGTACCACTAGCAACAACAGAGCAGCCGTGCTGAATCGATTATGATGGGCTGCTAGGCTTAAATGATGCAATAATAGTGACGTGGTGATGTAATTGATGTCACAAAGTCAAATGGTTAAAGGCGGGGCTACTGACAAGACAGTTGTCTGTTGGAGAGAGGAGCTTCCGTTGGTGCGGATTTTGACCTTTTTAACTTTTAAGCACTTTCACATGCACAAAGCATATAGAACATCAAGGGAAAGGGACAACAATCAAAATCAAAAATAGGTCGCCTTTAAAATAAACAGTTGACAATTCATCTCTCGATCTGCAAAAATTGCTCATCCATTAAATTTCTGTTGCTAATCATCTCATCATTTCAGCCCCTGCTCCCTTTTTTTCCTATCTCACCATCAGCATTGCTGCATTGCCTAAAAAATCCAGATGGCGTTACATTTGCCAAGTTCTGTTAAAGGAGACACAAGAACATTTTATGTCACATCCACAGCATTTCTCGTGAAATCAGATGACAAATGCAGACTGACATTCAGGAGCCTCTGCTCTCCTCAGCAATCCCAATTGGTTAAGGAATTATCCTCCTCAGCTCCTGCCTGCATTAAAATAATCTAGCCTCTGTGTGTGTACCTCATTGGAAAGGAAAAAAAAAGGAAAATCTCCTTTTTGTATTAGCTAAATCTTCTCCCGACCATCTGTTTTCCGTCTGTAACACACTAGTTATGGCCATCGACAGCCGAGGTGCTTGGCTCCGCTTGTCAGTTGTTGCTTGTAAGTTGTATTGTTGTTTTTGCCTTCAGGAAACTGCCTCATAAAAAAAGATGAGGGAGGAAAAAAGAAAACAGATAAATGAAAATGAAAAGTTTTTCTTCTCTCTCCTCTGTATCGGCGAGAGCAAGGGCGCAGACTGCACTTTATTAATGTGCTCCATCTCCCCTCGCTTTTGTGTCAAACGTAATACAAAGGGCAGGTGTGTTTGTCTGCGCGCCACAGAATTTGACAGAGACAAAAGCGAGCGCATTCGTGCTATCGGAGCGCGTTATCCATGGTTAGAGATGTAGTGTTACAGAGGTCTTCGTTACACCTTTGATGTGAATAAGAGACATCATACGAGGCTCAGCTAGCTTTATGAAGCTTGATTACCTTTTCTTTCATTCGAAAGTGAACCATTTTTTCCCTCTTTAATTTTGCACTTTGATGAATCCTGCAACAAGCCGTACGTGACCACTGACTGGAGCAAAAATCTTTAATTACATCTGTAACTTTTATTCCATTTTCCTGCGCGGAGAGTTCATGAAAAAAAAAAGAAAAAAAAAAAGACAGCGTTTAATCCACTCAATAATCCACTCGGCTGACTGTACTTAGTGTGGAAGCTCTGGTGCAATTTTAGATGGTGCTGTTGAATTTCCTATCAGCCTACCTGAAATGCATGCAGCCAGGGCTCTACATTGTTGTTCCAGCGGATACAGAATCCACTTTCGGTGACAGCCCTCTGTAGCTGCAGGTAGACACACAAAGTTAGAAAAAACAAGAAAGAGTCGGGGGAAGAGAAAGGGGAGCAGCACAGTGTCATAAAAGTTTGAGGAATGAGCACAAACCCAAACTGCACTGCGGATGCAAGGCCTCTACTTTAACTATTAATTGCATTTCTTGAAAACAGCAAGACGTTTTTTCAGCTGCTTTTCACATGAAAAGGCTTGGCAGCAGTTGCGTTTTCGACAAACGTGGCACCTGTGGTTGAGGCCAGGGTCGGGGTTGAGGTACTAATCTACCACAATATCGATAAGGGTACAAATGAGGCCTGAGTAAGGTGAGAAACTGCCACGATCAAAGGCGAACGTAACCTCCTCACCTTTGTTTTTCCTCTGTACTCTACGTATGTGTTAAGCAACACGAGCGTGCATTTTAACTCACCGCGCTCATTACTGGAAATGTCAGCAGGTCGAGATCAGAATAAAGAGAATAAAGGGACTTAAAGAACTGGTACCGCCTTCTCTAAAGACCATCTACAGTGTGTTCATAGTGAATAATAATGCATCCATAATGCTTTATGACCATACGCACAATGTTTTCTGATGCACTTGATTATCAATTATAAAACATTTCTGATGCACTTGATTATCAATTATAAAACATTACTGATGCAACTTTATAAGAAATTATAAATTCAACTTTCCTTTGGGTGTTCTTGACCAGGTACGAACTAGCTGTGGCGTGATCGGGCTTCTAAAACATTATGACTATGTACTCACATTTACATTCATATTTACATCTTAGGCATTTTGCAGATGCCTTTGTCCAAAGCGACTTACAGTAATTCATACATAACATTCATACACTGATGGTGGTGGCTGCCATGCAAGGTGCCAACCAGCACATCAGGAGCAGTTTTTAAGGGTTCAGTATCTTGCCCGAGGACGCTTGGACATGCAGACCAGGGGAATCGAACCACCCCACCTATACACACCTCAACAGTCAAGGACTCATTGTATGCTATAACAGCCCAGGCAGCCAAGGGTGTTATGTTGTCACCTGTGTCCATTTGTTGGTTTGTTGGTTTGTCGGCAGGATTACGCAAAAGCCGCTGAACTGATTTCCACGAAACTCGGATGGAAGAGACCCCATTAAGTTTTGGTGCTGATCCGGAAAATTATTTTTTTCCTCACTTTCTTTAACTTGCGATGGTTCTCAACAAAAGATAATCAGACGGGTTTAGGTCGCTGGTATCTATTTGCGAGGATAATTTGATGCAGATCCTACATAAGGTGACCTATATATGGGCTGTCAAGTTAATTAGGAGCGATATTGGATCGGGCTTGATTGAATTATTGGGGAATTTGGGGCATTTGTGTAGGTATGCACTCTACTCAGTGCCTTTTCTTGTCATTGTATGTGTCAGGTAACATGAAGCCTATACTGATGCATCTCTAACAATGCATACTTTATCAAAACCTCTGTAAGTGTAATTCATCATCAGTCACATTTATAATGTTTTATTGAACATTACAAAACAAAGTGTGTTTATGGGTGTTTTCACAAAGCATTATGAATGAATTATAAATCACTGTGATGAACCACAGACGGATACAGAGAGATAACGACGGGTAGACATATTTGATAGATAGCAAGAGAGGGAAAGAATAAGGGCTATTGTGCTCTTGTGTAAGCTGTGATCTGTGTTGACTAGCGCACTAACAAAAACTATTGGAGAAATACAAACAGAAGATAAGGCGGCAAGAGGAAGGGTGGAGGCGCGGGGAGGGGTGAGAAGAGGAGAGGAGTCAACAAAAGAGGACGAGAAGAAGATAGGAGACACGATACAGAGGCGAAAGTTGTGCCAAATTAAATCTTAATTATTGCGGTTATGGCATTATCGCTTGTTTCCACCTTTGAAGCACAAGCATGATAACTTGTAAGTAGAGACGCTCACGTGAGTTTACAGCAGCAGGCCTGGCTGGAGAGACACTGCTAAAGCTGCAGTCAGCTATAAATAGCCGCCGCTCAAACGCTGGTGTTGGCTGGATATTCCCAGTGGTGTGATCAGTGGTTTGAGTGTCAGTAGTGGCCCGAGGCAGGTAGCCCCCGGGTTCATGTCCTGGTTATGGTCGAGCTGCTTAGGCCTTAGCTGACATCTCTTTCACGCACAAGCACACACACACACACATATATATATATATACACACACACACACACACACACACACACACACACACACACACACACACACACACACAACTCCACTGCTGGTATCTGGAAAAATAACAACATGTTCATACAAATACAGCAAAGTGGAACTTGAGGCCTGTTATATCTGAACAATTACTATAAACATATACAGCACACGGGGACGTACAATATGCATCCATACTATTTGTTTTTGCAATTCTGGTCCGTGGCCTCCATCCTGCTTTGATCAATGCGTTGTATTGATTCGCTATATTACACAAGTACTGGCTTAACAATAGAGAGTCTAAACACATTTCAGTACCGGAACCTTGAGCCATATACTAATGCAAGTTGCTTCTGGTGTATTGGTGTAGTTTAAGTCCGTCCTTTTTCCTTTTGAGATAAACAACGCTCAAATGTCAGTGTCTTCCAAGGTCTGCAGGCTGGAGCTCGCAGATGGCAGCAGCGATACTGTGGATAAATTAACATCAAAGGATGTCAGAGGATCCTTCAAAGTAAAAGTTGGTGTCACAAAGTTAAGAAGGTTGTCAGTTTTGTAGCAGAAACTGAGATGGAAATACAGCTTGTGTTTGATTATAAACTTAAAAAAGATACGCGACGGACATATGATATGGTGAATCATCCGCTGTCAGATTAAACAATATCACATTCATCGCAAAGTTTATGAGCAAAAAAAGTGATTCATCACGATGCAATATGCACTCCGATATTGTTCACTTCAGTCAGTTTTGTCTGAGACCCAAGTGTCTGAAAAACCACCGAAAAAGTGATTCACTCTCTGTTATTGACTGTTCGACCACCACAGCCAGAAATCAAACTGATATGATGCGATGTGTTTACGCAACGGGATTGACAGAATAATGTATCTCACCAGTTGAAATATCAGGAAACAGCAGCGCCAAAGGGAGCAGAATTGAACAATGCAGGAAACTCGATGGCTTTTCGTAATGAGGGTAATGTTTTGTATTATTGATTCTCTGATGTCAGTGGGCATGCATTGTTGAGTGCATACTGTACATACAGTGTGAGGCGCTGTCTCCATTATGTGTAGATACAGTAAATGTGTACATGCGTGATTGTGTGCGTGCATACATTACTGTGCACCGCAGATGAGTGATAGAGTTTCCCCATAAGCCCGTCTAGGCCTTGCATTCCACTCATCGGGTGGAGTCTGGTGTGTGCAGGCCCTTTCAGCTAATCTGGCAAGAATGTCGGCTGCAGACGCACATGTGTTCCATTAAGTCCAGATCTGCGTAAATAATATAACATGCAACAGCTAACGTTACAGGTAACTATACCCCCACAGCTGTGCCTTCGGCTTTACAGCACCCTGCCACCCCCGCCTATAAAAAGGCAACGCTCATATCATAATGAGTGGATGTATCGCAGCACCTCCTGCGCTCAGGGCTGCTGATTTGGAGAAAAAATTTAGATGATGAATATTTATGAGGTGATACAGCCCGACAGATGTCAGGGTTTTATTGGATATTGAGGACAATGAAAATCCAATAACAATGTATATCAGCTGATATTATTTCTTCTTTTTTTTAATGTTTTTGTGTTAGCATAAAAACGTTACATTAACAGGCATTTTGCGATAAAGAAACGTCTGAGTTAAGATATTTTAGATGTTTTATTAAAGATGCCAGCTACAGTATAATTTACACATATATGGCTCATCTGGCAATAAACACATTTTTGGTTTTATCCATGATTAAGAAATAAATGTTGAGAGAATGAGCATTTAGATTTTGTTCCCCTATGAACTTTGCTTTCACTTTGCAGTATTGTCCGCCAACTGGGAACATAAAAATCTCCTGGGAAAATTAAGGCGACAAGCGATCTGATCAGGATGGCAGCCTGGCATCATTTCTATCCTGACAGAAATGGTGCCAGGCTGCCTCCCTGGCACCGTTTCCAGGTTGTCAAATACTGAAACTTGGCTTCAGACATGTTGTTGCTTTAGCCATAAATAAAAAATGAAAAGAATATTATTGTTGAATGGAAGGTCAGACAGTACACAGATTCTGCCATTTTAAACATGGCACACAATATAATTGTTGACCCCGATATACAGTAATTATGTAAACTCAATCTTAGCGTGCTGATGTCTAAATTGGCTTCCTTTAGATAACGCTGCGGCCGAGATTTCTGTCACTTGTTGCAGTTTAACAATTCAACATCACACTTTATCTTACGTAGCGGGCCGACTTCAGCATGATTTGTCAGAGTCAGTCTGAAACTGTTGTGTGCATCAGTACAATCAGTGTCACAAGCATAAAAGTGTGTCACGTGGCAGGAGTCGTGCTAGAAAAGCGTATCACAGCCCGACTTGTCTCCCTCCCCCTATTGTTAATGGTTCTACACCCAGACGACCATCATTGGCTCCCTGTGTTTATTGTCTGCCGGCTCTGCTCGTAGTGATTGGCTCGACCCTGCCAAGCGACAGGACAATGTTTGCTTTTGCTGTCTGCCTGGGGAAGTCCCTCTTGTCCTCAAACAGGGCCTGGCTACAGTTACTGATACAAAGTTCAGAGGATGCCAGTCTCTTCCTGGTGCGGCGCAGCATCTTCCTGTGGCTACGCACCAGACTTAGTTAGAAAACTGCGAGCGAGTTGCTGGGTTATTTATTCATGTGTTTATTTATTTTACCTGTACTTTTCTCAGAGAGGACTACAGTAGCGTGAGCAACAATTGAACTCTGCCTTCTGCTCTATTTTGGTCAGAACTACAGTGTGGGTGTGCGGGATAAAAAAACAAAACAAAACAGAATAAGTGGTTGGACTCAACATGGTGCCGAGTGGAGATGGCAAACGGCTGGCAGCATCTGGTTGGGTAGAAAATATCACACGAGCACAAAGCCAGCCAGAAAGTGAAAGAGAGGTGACAGGGGTGAGAACGTCTGAAGTGAGGACTAGAACACAAAAGAAAGGTGTCAGAGAACAAGTGTAGAGAACAATGCTTCTTGCACTTGCAAACTGTTGTGAGCCAGCAAGGAAATGTGAGGAGTTTGGCTGTTGCTGTTCTGGGTGCCAGCACTCCTAATGAGTCTGTCAGGGCCAGTTAGCGCAGCCAGGACTGCTTGTGTCCCCTCCAGGCCGCAGACAGCTGTTATTAGCCCCGTAATGGCATGCCACAGGGCCAGATTAGCCTGGCACACTGGAGAAATATCAAACATTCACTTACCGTGGCTCCTTCGCTGGCTAAGGCAGCTATTCTGCGAGGCGTTCATTTAGCCGGGATGCTGGCAGGCTACCTAACAAGCCACGAAAAAGAGAAAGTCTCCATGGAGAGTTGTGGTTAGTGTACAGTAGCTCGTCTGCAGCGTTGAAAGAAAATAAATGTCGTACAAGAGGATGTGCGAGACACAATGTACTGGGTCATGTTGCTGATTATGACCTAGAAATGCACGGTGTCATGTCAGATCTGCAAACAAAAAGTCCTTCCCTGACATACATCGCAAGATCAAAGTCAATTCTGAGCCTAGTAGAACTGTAAATGCACTTTAAAAAACCCGATTGCAAATAAATGTTTCCATTATCAATTAATCTAATGATTACTACAGGTGAATAGAGGTGCTGCAACAATTGAAAGCGCGAGATGTAAGCATGTAAATATAGACACTTGAAATAAAAGTATGAGGCCACAAAACGAGCATTAATACGAAACCTTTAAGGTTGTTGCCTGACAGGACGGCACCACACCGAGGAAAGTCTTAAATGAGAGTTCCTCTTTTAATAACGCTGCGTCATCATTATGCAGACTGTATCGACAAGATGGCCACTGCTGTCCACTCATCTGTTTTTTCACCTTTCATAATGAGCACAGGAAATCAAAACCTTACGCAGCAAGTGCTCTCTCTCCCCGCCTCAGGGAATAGCCCTGCACTGTATACAGTATGTGATAGGCCCGCGCTGTTAGACCACGATGCTGTTAGTCCACACTGCTCTGCATAGAGCGCCGCTCATACGCTATAAATCATGCTGTTTGAGCTTGCGATTTCTTGAATATGTTTCATGCATGGTACGTTACGTAAGCCTTTGCATACCTTGCCTGTGGCTTTCCACTGCATGGTAATCACTACACATTTAGGCTCATGAACGCAATCCGCAAAGGTGTGTTTATGGCGTTTACACTGTAAAAAGCAGATGCCTGCGATGCTCATGTGTGCACTTGGATGCGTGGTTTTGTCGGGCACCATGCGAAGTTAAAGGCAGGGCTCGTGCTGCTTGGTTCTGGGATGTTTTCTCACTCACTCACTCACTTGTTAAATATAGTAAAAATACTCTCACTGCATAGCAGTCTACAGCCCTGCCCTTGAATGTATTTGTATCTGTGTGATTACGTGCGTGTGTGCGGGTGTTTTTTATGTTCGTGTGTGTGTGTGTTGATGAAGTGACAGAGTGATTGGAAATAAAAAAAAGTAAAAGCAAGTGAAAGAGTTAAGAGTTAGAGAGAGATAATGTGGTATTTGTTCTAGAAGTATCCTGCATGAATAATCTGCCCCACATCCTCATTAGCAGACTCGAGCGGCAAAGACATTAAGCGCGATACATAGCAATCAGCAGCCATAGTCATTTCCGAACATACATTTATTTTATCCCCTTATTTATGAGAAACCCTTTCCACATCACCAGTTGCAGCATTTATTTCAGAAGTAGGCGGCGTATAGACTCTAAAAACGACCCTCCGGCAACCAGAAGGAAGCTCATTTTATTAATTAACACACACACACGCACGCACACACACACACACACAATAGGCTGTGACTGTTGCAAACTGTTGAACAGATGTTACAGAAGAGAGACGTTAATGGAGGAACGACAGAATATCAAGGACTCACAGAGGTGCAACGAGACGGTAGCGAAGTGAGGAGAGCGATAAAGACATGGAGTGAGACAGAGAAAGTGAGATCTGGAGTGAATCCTGTGATGAACCCCCGCTGCGACTGTGGGCCACGGTGTGATCCCCACTGAGCCGCACCGTATCTCCCTGGCAGGGACCACTTGTTGCAAATCATTAGCCGCTGATGGCTTTGCCACCGCTCCTTCAGGCAGTGTTATACGGCTGAAACCCACACGGAGTAGCACAGCGCTGCACTCTAATTATCAGCAGTGTAATGTATAGAAAGGTGGAGTCAGTAGAGTACAGTGGACTGGCGCACAGGAGCCCTGGCCACCAAACACAACAGCTTAGTTCCATTAGTGCCGCTACTGAGCCAACCTTATCCAGTTATTATGTGTGGTACATCACCATGAGGTGATGTGATCTAACATGGCAGCCAGTGTGCTGGCTCTCCCACTTGGCAGAAATTTATGAAACACTAACACTCACAAAATGAGGACCATCAGAGGGACTAGAGTGTGTGTGACCCCTGTGATCACATAAAACTTTGAAAATGAAACGACTTCAGAGTAAATGCAGTCCATCTTTGGATCGTAGATTTGGATTTTATTGCGGTGTTTGAACTATCTCATCAGTGTTTTACGTGCTGAATTCTTTATAAAAAAAGAAACTTAAAATCTCTCTCTTATCTCTCCTTCTCCAGAGCAGATACGGTGCTGCAGATCGAGGTGTGAGACTCTACAGTTCCCTGCCCATGCGCCCAAACCCTGACGGCAAGAGACTGCCCTCTACTGGGGTAAGACTCCCCTCTCTTGGCCTTCTCACCCCCCTCACCCCTGCTCCCTCACCCCTTGTTCTCATCCATACCTACCTGTACATTGCTTACATTTGACCCGTATCCATACGGTGAGAGCCGGTGAAGAGGCCTTCTCCTCTCTGCACAGCAAGACTGTCCAAACACCAGGATAGAGTGTCAGCTCAGAAGCAGTGCAGATTTTGACATTTGCAGTATTTCTCAGATCTTTTTTCCCACTAAGCTATGCACCCTTCGGGTGCACAGTAGCTGGGACTTCTTGATCGTGTAACAGAAAGCTTCTGCGCAGAAAACAGCTGTCAGTGTCTGGACTTAAATCATGGCCAGGAATCAAGTACAACTCCAACTTCACATCTTCCTCAGCCACCATGACTTCTCCCTCGTGCTCCAACACCAAATCCCAGCATGCATCATCTCCAGTACGCAGCCGGCGACCTCTGCCGGCTCGCCCTCATAGACCTGCTCAAGTCCCTCATCCTCTAACCATCATGGGCCACCGCAGGGCTCCCAATAAAACACGCACCATTTGACTTGGTGGTTTGTGTGGTATCTGCCTGGTATCTTGTCACTGAAGCGTTTTTCGCTGCGGCTGATAGGCCAACCAACCGTCTCCTATACTGTGTGTTTCACACGGAACAAAGGCATGCGGTGGTTTTCTGGATTCTGCTTCTGACCTGATTTAGGTTAACAAGAAAAAGGAAGGGCAAAATGTTGATGAAGTGTAGACAAGACATTAAATTATTGGTGGATTTTCCCTTTTCCCCTACTCATTCTGTTGTGCAGCCACTGTGTTAGGACATAAAAGTTTCACTTTTCAACTATTTCATTATATAATTGTTCGTGAAGAAAAGAGGAAAAAAAGAAACGATGAGGTTCATTGAAGTTTAGTGATGCAGCACTCGCAGCACTTTGACTTTGACAAAGTGCTGGAACAGTAAGTTTACTTTGTTTGTGACACCTTTCTTTCTTTCATTCTTTTTTTTTTTTTAAATAAAAAAAAGAGAAATCTTTTAGTATTGTCAAAATCATAATTAGAATCTAGCTTGCCTTGCCTTTATGCATTTATGTAACAAAGGGGGAGAAAATGAAAGAACAATAGAGCGAAAAAAGAGAGAATTTAATTTCACATGTCTCCCATTTTTTTTCATGTTTCACTCCATGCAAGTGCTTTTTGAATTATCTCTTCTCTGCTCCGGGGCTCAATGAGAGGAAGAGTGGGTGAGCGAGGGAGAGACAGGGAGGGAGTGAAAGAGAGGGGAGAGAGACAGACAAAGCGAAAAAGCTGTGTAATATTGTTGGTGCGCACCTTTTTTAATTACAACAGAGATTGTATTGATGTCTCAGGCCACATGTCCTCAATCATTTATCAAGGGGAGGGGGGGGGAGTGCTAACAAAGCATTTCTAAGAAACCCATCCTCTCCCAGGGCCTGGAATCATACGTTATCTAAAGTGAATATTGTTAATGCTGCTCTGTGGAGAGACCCACTTACAAATCATGGGAATGACTTCCTTGTCAGTACATGCATGAGGTGGTAAAGATATATACCCACTTTTGTCGGATCCTCCGTTGTGCAAATTAAAAGTCTGCATCTAAATCTCAGTGCAGAAAGTTGTTTATGCGAAGAAGGAGGGGACGTGTTAAAAAATGATGGATAAACATTAACGTAACGGGGAAGGGGGAACATTTTTCTAAATCGTCTCACTTTAAGATCGCATCTCTCGTGCAGGTTAGAATTCATCGTGATGAATAAATAAAAAAAAAAGAAAAAAAGCGCAGCACAAAGGGAGACAATATGTGCTATTTTCTCCTCCCCTTCACGCTTTGGTTTGCTGTCATTTCCTTTTGTCTGTTGTTACCTGCGCGCAGCGTCAGTACAGTAGCAGACTGTAGCTACAGGCTGCATGGAGAGGAGGAGACTATAAACCACTTAACATGCAGGAGGAAACCAGACGTTTTTCCATTGCACTTATCAGGTGCTGCGGTGAGAGCAAGTGTCAAGGTGCACCAGGTCCCTGCCCCCCTCCCCCCTCCCTCCCCTCCACACTCTCACCCCCTTCCTCCCCTCTTCCTTCCCCTGCACACCCCTTTTATTTTCCCCTGATCTCTATCTTTGTCTCCCCCCCTTCCCCTGCCTCACCTCCCCCCCACCACCACCACTCACCACCCTCAGTTCAGTTAAAAGTGGGCTTGGCACTTCCGCAGCGACCCCCCTCCCTCCCCTCTCCCCCCTCCCTCCCCGCTCCTCCCCACCACCACCACCACTTCTTTTCTCTCTGTCAAACTAACCTCCAACTCCTGCTCGTTCACCTCTATGTTTCCTGTCAAGGTGCACTGCCCACCTCCCCTCAGCCCCACTGCTCCCCCCCCCCCCACAACCACCATCTCTGCCCCCGCAACCTTTTCCTTTTCTTTTCTTTCAACATCAATTATGGCTCTTAAATGCCTACAGTTCATTTTTTAAAATGCTCGGTGCAGAGGGCGTGACCCCCAGGGCTCTGCGGTGATCTTGCCATCCCTTGCATGTGCTCGAAAAAAAAAAAGGAGGGGTGGAGGGGGGCTTTGAAGAGAGTCTCTGCCCTCACATAGAGTGAACGCTTGATTCCAGTGCTCCTTGTTTGCTGTGACTTGTTTTTAGAAATGTGAAAATAATGAGCGAATGAGTGGAATAGTCGGTCCCAAAATCTTCGAGATCGCTTTACATTTTCTCAATTATTAGGTTTGAATGTGTGTTAAGTGTGTGTGTTTTAGTATGCAATCAAGCTCACTCTTACTGACTGACGGAAAAATGGAATACGCAACTGGGCCCCGGAGGTAATTAGCTTAGCTTAGCATAAAGACTTGTAGCAGGTGGAAACAGCTAGAATGGGTCTGAAAACTCAGCAGCGAGATTGGTTTGGTTTCAGGGGTCACTGGGGAGTTTAAGAGCAAGTTTCTGTTCACAATCAGTGTTGAGGTCTAACAGACATGTTGAATGCCCATTTTTTCCCCATTAATGTTAATCCTGTTGGTTTGTTTGCATGATTGTGCAAAAAGTATTGCACAGATTTCCATGAAACTTCAGCGGAGGATGTTTCTGAACCTAGAATAGACCCGATAACTTTTGATGCTGATCGGAGTAAAGGGACGGATCCAGGTATTTTTTCTTCTCACTTTCTTAAACATTGCGAGATAACATTTTCGTACATTTCTCAGGTAGTAATGGATCGAGATGAGCACAATTTGATGCGAATCCAAATAAAAATCCTGATCCAGCTGATTTCCATAATGTTGTATTAAAATTGGATCAGGATCGATTGATTGACGGTTGGGCTTTGGCGGAGGTATGCGCTCTGCTGATTTCCATTCCGGTCTTCATCGTAACTCATATACAAATAAGACTTTTGTTTTGAACATTTTGAAACCATCAACGTTGCTGTGTTCCTTCGCCCATTACATCTGTGTCGACACTGGTGTGAAGTCATTTACCGTAATGTGTATTGCTTCATCCACATGCTCTTGCATCGCACACAAGAACAGCTGAAGCAAAGGGGCCAGCAATAAAATGTTGCTCCACAATTTTTATATGAAATGCCTACTGTTAATTAAATCATCATAAAAAAAATCATCTAATTCCACTCTGCCTTGAGAAGTCTTTCATTTCATAGTTTCACCTGAATTCAGAAATATCCCCACTAAAATTGTATTCATCGTTCTGCGAGTTTAAATAGAGTGAGTCTGCAACGACAGGCCCACTGGCAGATCAGTTAAACCTGCAGCTTACCGTCCTGCTGCATGCGTGCCATCTAAAGTGGAACGAGAGGAATCCATACACTGAAATGAAATAATGAAATACAACGAGTGTTAGGTTGATGCAGCGATTCGCGCGCTGCCGGAGTGGAGGTTTTCTGTTTTAGCTCCGCTTGGATGAGCATCAGCGTTTTCCTTTGCTGGGGAGTCAAACTGTTTGAGCTACCGGTGTAGTTGTTGTTATTGTTGTTGTTGTTTTAGCTCTGCTGCCTTGACAGTGATACATAGGGTGAGGGTTCAGAGTCTGCTATAGTGCAGAGATGACAGGATCGTTTCAGAACCCATTCTCTTTGCCTCTCTCACTCTCTCTCTGTCTTGCTTTGTCTTTCTGTGTCTTTCTCTCTTTTTTTTTTTTTTTTTTTTCCAAGCTGATTTGGAGTCTTGCATAGTCAATTATGTAGGGAGTGAGAGATGGAGTGGGGGCTCCGGCTTCCATATTTTGGTGTGATATTAATATTGCATGAGCGCAATTCTGTAGCGAATATCTAAGAGACTGCCTATTAAGGCAGCAGCAGGAGAAGAATGTGACAGAGAGACACACACACACACACACACCCATATACACACACACACACACACACACACACACACACACACACACACACACGTACTTCACTGTACATACATACATACATACGCAGACAGCCAGAGAAACAGGGCTGAATCAGTCAGGATCAGGCCCAGGTTGTTATAATTAGTGTTTTCCAGATTTATTTTGGTGGGATAATAAGAGTGACTCATTTTCCTGTTTAATATGTCATGTTTGTTTATCTTGACATGGCTCGCATCATGCCGTAACAGTGAGTGTGTTTGATGTTGGCAAGAGCTGAGTGATGTTCCCACTGTAATTGTGCAAAGAATGGAATATTTTAACTAACCAACTGAATCAACAAACAAAACAGAGACACAACACAAATGCCTGCTGTAAAAAGAAAAGAGTACAAAAAAAAAAAATCTAAAACTTTGCCAAGATAATTGTATTATTGCAGAGCCGGAGTGATCTATCTGATGGCAGGCTATTTATTTTCTGCTGCTGGATGGGTATCAATGATGCATACAGGAAGTGTCAACAGTGACAGGCTGAGGTCCCCGGCGATGACGGAGAGGCCTCAGCGTGGACACTTGATGCTTTTTGGGTGCTAAGTGGCGGTGACACCGGATGGTCTGTGATAGACATCTCATTTCAAGCCGCCACAGATTGTCAAAGGGCTTCTGATTTTAGGGTGTCAGGGATGCCTGCCACATTAGAGGAGTTGGAGAACATGATGTCGCTTATGATTCGTTATAGTGGCTGTTTTGTAAACCACAAATAATTAATGTACTTGTGTGTCAGAGGACGGGGCTGAAGTCAATATGAGAATATTAATAAGGATCATAAATATGAGTGAGGTATATCATAATGTGGAAAGTGTATGGATGCAAAATTACATATTAATGCAGTGGAATGTGTTTGATGTTTGCTCATTAATACAGACACATTTCAGAACATATTATCGGGCTGGAGCTAACGATTATTATTTATAGTTCCTCAGCTATCAGAAGGATAAATGCTGTACATCTCTGCACACCACAGATATATCGAAACTTTATTTACGTTCTCAACTTTATTTAGTGACAGCACTGTGCTAATGGTCCAGTTAGATTTAGGCACAAGAAAAAACACTTGGTTGGGTTTTTGAAAAGATTGCATTGGTCTTAAAATTCCCAGTTTTGTAGCCAAAAGCATGGCTGGAAAATGTCCCAGCATCCCCCGAAAAATATAAATTTTTTGTTGCCACAAAGATGGCTGCAAAATGTCCTGATGGCGGCTAAAATTACCCCATTTGTCAGTTAAAGTGGTAAGCAAACAGTGGGCTCAAAGTGGTCTCAAGCAGCCGTTCTGCCTCGCTGTCATGCAAACATATACATGTTTTATGATAATGTTGATATGATATACATAAATTTAACATTTAATGCAGGGCTCCGGGCAAAGCTTTTTTATTTTCGCCAGATTTGGGTACCAGCAAATAGTCTAGATGCACCCAATTATACATTTATATATAATTTCTGTAACGCATTATGCGAATGATTGTAAACATATGTACACATATGGTTCTTCGTTTAAATCACATGCGACAATAAATTGCGATAATCTGTTCAAGAAATAAACCTCCAAATTTCAAGCGCTCTTGGTCTTCAAATGCCCTTTTGGGTCCGACCTTCAGTCCAAAACCTAAAGATAAACAGTGACTGTGATATAAAAATAAGAAAAGTAGGCTCAATATTTAAGAAGATGTGTCCAGGGAATCAAGTCACAAGTACTCTGGAGCTGAACTGGGCCTACACTGCATACTGTTCATAGCAGGTATTCCAACTGTATACCCAGGCATCCCCCTGTTATTGCCAAATGAGGTAGTCTACCACAAATGTCCTGCACATCAAACATAATAATCAGCAGAGACTATTCCTCTCGCAGGACATGCACTCAAACATGTTGAAGTGGTTTTCCTTTACAGTTTTTTTCCCCCTCCCTCTTGCAGTAGGATTGCCAGACGCTGTCAAGAAAGCCCAGCGAGCCCGGGCCGGTGTCGACACAGTCAGTTAGTCCAGGGCCCAGAAGCATCACGCTGGGCCCCGACGTCGGAACAAGTGCCTGGTGACCCTACAGCACCAGCCGGAGTTAAAAAGAAGTCTTTAAAAGGCCGATTCTCCACAGTAATATCATCGCCCGGGCCTCAAAGAGTCTGGATTAAGGCCCACTTTCGCTCGCTAAAATGTAACAAATGTGCGAAAAAACATCACAGAGCCAAAGCCAAATGCGGAGAGAACAATGGAGGGAGGAAGGGGGGAGAGGGAGAGTGAGGGCTAGAAAGAGGCAGGAAAAGAAGGGAGAAAGAAAGAGAGGGAAACTCAACATCTTAACACCCCCCCCCCCTTACTCCTCCTTACCCTCCCCTCCCTGCCACATATATCAATGTAGTTGGCTTTCTCTGAAATTCAAATGGCAAGAGGGAGAAAACAGATGAAAAAAAAAAAAATAGAAACCTCTGGCTTTGGAAGGGGGGGGGGTTGCTGAGAAAAAGACCTGCCATCTATGTATTAGTGCTCTGTAAATATTACATGAGCTCCACATTCGCTCAGTTGTTTGGCATTACTTCCACTGGATGGGTATATTATTTTAGAAACCATGCCTTGTTTATGGAGAGGCATGACCTACTTCCAGACACTCCTCTCTTTCTCCCCCTCTCTCTCTCTCTCTCTCTCTCTCTCTCGCTCACTCTGGTATTTTTTCTTTCTCTCCCCCCTCCCTCCGTCCCTCCCCCCTCTCTCTTTTCCCCCTTTACCTCCCTTTTCTCTCCCTTTCCTCTTCCTCACTCTCTCCCTCTCTCTCTCCCTTATCCACTCTCAATCTGCGAAATCTCAACTGGTTGTCCCTGCTGAACAATTACAAGGCAGAGAGACCCAAATGGAGATGTTTGTAGAAAACAACATGTGTATAATTAAGGTTTAATGAGCTCTTGTCAGGGTGGAATGTGCAATTAGATTGGTAATAAAAAATTCTGCCTGAATGCTCGTGGCAGAGGCTGGATGTGGAGTCAGCATGGCAGTGAATGAAAGAACAGTGAATTATTTTGAGCCCTATTGACAGAAGTAGACGGTGCTAGATGCTGCTGTATTTAGATTTAAATACATGGTGAGGTCCCCAAATACAGCAAGAAGGGTTTTCTTTTTTTCCCCCCGGTGGTTCTATATTATGTGTTATTACTGTACTTGTGCACTCCAGGTTCGTTTTCTTGGGAAAATAGTTCTTAAACAGCTGAAGTTATGCTTTAGTGCTGCAGAGTGCAGCAAGAGGCAGTAATTGTGATTTGAAGGGAAAAGGTCAGGAATGTCATTTTCTGCACAAATAGGAAAAGGTTGAGCAGTTAAAAAAAAGAAAAAGAAGTCACTCTTGACTAGTGAGCATTCAGAGAGCGCATACCTCCGCCAAGGCTGCACAAATGCTCCAAATGTTTTTATTTTAATGGAAAATATTTAGAGTTTTGTACATTTCTACCCAGATTTGAATGTTCATCACTTATCACAGTGAAAGACAATCGTGCTGATGAAGGAATGATGCCTTGTCCTACCATAATAAAGTTGCCAGACTCACTGAATGAATAATTATCACCTTGAATGGCTCTCAGTTGAGTGCATACCTCCGCCAAATTAATTAAATCAGAGCCTAATCCAGTATCATATAAACCATTTAAATTCTCTAGATCTAGATTTTTATTTTGAAATGGTTGTTTTAATGTTATATTTTAAGTTGTACTCATTCATAGATACCAGCCACCTATATACATAAAGCTAATGGGGTCTGTTCTGGGCTGAGACCCATTTTCCATCCAAGTTCTGTGGAAATCTATTCTGCAGGTTTCTTGTAATTCTGCCAACAAACCAACAAACGGGCCCAGGTGAAGACATAACCTCATTGGTTGAGGTAAGAGTTAATAATGTGTTTATCATGTTGCATTAGAACAGGCTACAGGTTAAATTTAGCCTGCTGCTAACTACAGATTACTGTTACTGTCCATAAATTCCATTTGCTCCGTTTGTCATCATTGCATCTACAAACCAACAACTGCAAATCCTCCCATTTAAAAAGCTGGAGCAAGCTGATTGGCATTATATTTTGTAAAACAATGAGGACTAAAACGATAAGATTTTGGAAATAGTGGCAGGATATATTTCTGTCGATCACCAACTCTTTCGGCTCTGAGCTGTCGTCAGACTTTGCGGGTTCGCTTTGACCCCATCTACGTATAAGCAGTTGTAAGGTCTTCACTAATGAACACATGGAAGGGCTGTCTGAAATTGGGCTGTCCAACAGTTTATGGTGGACGTCAAGGGAAAACAGACCGTTTAGCCTGGTACATATAGAAATTGCATTCATATTGATCGTATAGATTCTGCACCTCATGACTTATCTCCAAATTAGCACTGGAAGTAATGTGCCATCGATGTCCAGGGCGTAACGTGACTTTTGAGTTTATACTCCCATCACTGCATTTAGCTCTCACTCTTAACCATCTTAGTCATAGCGCGATTTCCACGGTCATAATATTTTCCTCAATGTAACCATGAAAAAGCCCAGGATTTAAAACACCCTGGGTGTTCCCGTGCACTGATAGGGGATAGACAGAGAGACACACAGCGGCTGAAAAACATTTCCTCAGTGGTGAATGTGACAATAGTATGCAAATAAGAGAATTTATTGAACATAATCAGCCCTCATTTGCTCTCAAATCACTGCGGAGCTTTTCATTGTAGGTCTGTGCTATTTCTGTGCCGGGGACTCACTATTTCATGGAAGGACACTTCTTCACCGGGGCCCAGTGGCTTTTTAAATACTGCACTTGTGAGGGGAAAGAAAACAGGTATCTTGCTGCTCTCTTTTCCGCTCTACTCCTTTTTTTTCCCTTGACTTGGTGAAATTGCCGCTTGTGGGTCTGGTGGAGAGGATCCACACACACAAAAATGGTGTTTGGCTCTTTCTGAATTACTTGACTAGTCTCTGAAAGAGAGGGTCCTTTGTTGGCTTCCTCTGGGACTGCCCTTGAAAGGCTCCTATTGTGTGGTAAGCACTATGATATAATGCAAGTGGATTTAATAGATTTAATGGAACATGCAGACATGGTTCTCAAGCCCTCATGTGATGAGAAGAGGGCCGTTAGTGTATCCTAAAGAAAATGAAAAGATATGTTAACGTCGCCTTATTCCAGGAGCATGTGAAGATTTTTTTTTTGATATTTTGCGAAGAGGGAGAATCCGTTGCATTTGTTTTGCCTTTTGGTGTCTCGTATTTTAACAGTTCCTCTCAGGTTTCTATATCGGCCGATTGTCTGTTTCTGTGTTCCACCTGAGTTGTGTTGGAAGTCAAGGTTAGGCAGAGTGTGGTGTGGGGGGGGGAGTTGAATGTCAGCGATGTGTTAGCTTTGTTTTCATTGTGTTAACAGGAGCACAATGGTGCGATTGTGTGGCCATCTGAAACCCTACACCTACCCAGAGCTTTCGGGGGTCAGAGGTGGGGGAGATGTGTGTGTGTGTGTGTGTGTATGTGTGTGTGTGTGCCTTTAGCCAGACGAACCATGCATTTTGAAAGATCCAGAAACTCAAAGAGTAATCCACCCGGCATACCATCAAAAAACCCTCCCTGCCTCTGCTCGCACACCAGATCTGCTTGTTCTTCACGTTCTCTCGCTCCAAATACAAATGATGCTTCTTCTTTTTTTTTTCCCCCACCCTCTGTCTCTCTGTCTCTCTTTTTTTTTCCCTTTGTTGCCTTGTGATCTGTCTCATTATTTTAAGGTGCCATTCGAGGAGTGGCCCTGCCTCTCGAAAAAACCCCTCAGCGTGATGGACAAGACCATAAAGCCGAGCAATAAACCTGAGATGAATGTTATATCTTAACACTGATAGAGGCAATTAAGTCCATCATAAGCGAGAGAGGGAACACTCTTCTCTGGGGACTCGTTCACTTGCATGGTTTAACATGATCCCCAGCTAAATGCCTTATTTTATTTCTCCTCTCAGCTCGCAGCTTACAGTCGAGCACAAATTGAGCTGATTTTTTTTTTTTTTTCACACAATTTGGTCTTTCTGTCTGATCTGCCCTTTTCTGTCTGTCGTCATGTGTCTCTCCCTCTCCCTCTCTCTCTCCAGTGCACTATCTCTCCCTTTTCTCTCTCTCTCTCTCTCTCACCTCCCCATTTCGCCGTATTTGTCATGGTAATGTAAAAAATCTCAGCTGCTCCAATTCATTTCGTGCTCTTTCACTCGAGAAAGAAGGGCAATTCAGTTTTTTTTTTCTTCTTCTCTGCCCCCCCCCCCCCCCCTCGCTACTTTCTGTGTGTTGTGGTTTAAAGGTAATGAAGACCATATTTCATCTGCATGGAGTTATATGACTGGGCGTGGCCCGAGCAGGTCTGTTATGGGAAAATAAATATTATGGAAGGTCTAACTTTGTTATCTTTATCTCGCTGGGATCAATGTGTGTATTATTGGTCAGGATACATTACACAAACACGTAGGCACGCATTGTAGTGTGTGCGCACATTCAGAGCCACGTTGTATGTATGCGGAATGCAAACATGCACACACACACACACACACAAGGAACACATAAAGGCGGAATACACAATACACATACAGCAGCATCCACACATGCACACAAGCAATCCATATCTTCTGTACAGCGCACCATCCCCCCACACACTCTCCCTCTCTCTGCTTTGGTTATGCCTGTATGTATGTGTGAGTGTGCCTTCCAGCGAGTCACTGAATGCTCTAATGACCACAATCCTGACACAGGTATTTTGACTGCTGCCTCTTTCCATCGGCACATTGACTGACATGCGATTAGTTACGCCGGGGTGGAAAACTAGGGAGGCGCACGCTGTAACCATGAAGAGAGACTAGGAGGAGGGTTGAGTCCTCTTCTATCTCCTCTCTCTCCTCTCTCTCTCTCTCTCTCTCTCTCCGTCTCCCCTCCCGCCTCATCTTTTTCCTTTAAATCTAAAACATCCCGGGCTGCAGTTAGCGCTCGTGTGATTTTTGTATTCAGCACATACAGTAAAAGCACAGCTGGGCTCACAGCGACCTTACGAGAAAAGCCTGTCGTGCAGATCAATGCAGGTTAGCGGCGCTGTAGCACAGAATGTAAAGTAACCGTCCGAGAAGGGATATCGGACAGGTCCAAAACTGATCTAAAATGGGGTTTTTTTTGTTTTTTTTTGCACTGCCCCATCGCTGACCCCAGTGAGTGGATGGTGCATGGGCCAGATTTTAAGTGATCCACATTAAACCTAGTTTATTCGTCAGCGTCGGCATTGAAACATTCATATCTTTCTCTAAATGTAACAAATAATTCAGTTACAGCTGGCATGACGCATGTTAGTGTGTCACTTATCACTAGATTTCCATATCTATGAGGTGATGCAGAATTTGGGAAAAAGAGGGGGGATGATATCTGATTAGTACTCGGTATATTGGCTAGGCCAGGGTAATATGTCCATACTGCATCGTTAACGGGACAAAAGACTGTATGTGGTTTTAGATTGTGGAGACCATTATATCATGATATGGCATAAGTGCTAAGTTTACCTGGCGTTAAAGGTTAAGACACGTCATTTTCTGACCCTACCAGACTGTTCTACTTGTTCTAATACTTGCCTTTACCCTCATAGTCATTATATACACATTACTGATCATGTTTGCACCATAGTTAACCCAACAGTACCATCGATATCGAGGTATTTGGTCAAATAGACACTGTGATATTTGAGTTTTGGAAGAGAAAGAGATTTCAGTAGAAAAAAAGAAAACGGAACTATGAGACCTTATGTATTAGCTGTCAGTTAGACTGGTTATTGTTTTGGTTTTAATTTATCATAAAACAATATGTAGTAATAACCCTTTAAAAGACAAGACATCATGTTATATGTCTTGCTGAGATGTGTACTTCCTGAGCGCGAGTGAATGTGACGCGGTGGCTGTTTTAACGAGGAGCGCAACGACAAGAAATTACGACACTGTGCATTTAAGTAATTCAAGGGTGGCAGTGCAACGTTTGAATGCAATTTTATGTCATCAATTCAAAACCATCTGGGGCAAATAGCCGACTGAGAACACAATAGGTTTCAGCTTCCTTATTTAACATCAAGGCCGCATAACAGATAGCCTACGGCGTTCGCGACATAATTTACAACCACGACTGTGTGAATCAAAACGACCATTTCCGATTGGAAATTTGTATTTTCGCTAAATTCATGAGGAGCTCACGTTTGTTGGCGTCTGTACTGCACCAACATGTCTTCATACATCTGGAGAACAGGATTTGTAGGCCAGGGCATCTCTGCAGCGCTACAGTAGCTCCCTTTGATGCGGCTTTGTCACACATTATTACCTTTTTTTTTTCTTTTTTTTTTATATTGCGCACGCTAATGAATATGCAACCACTTCATACTCTGCAACCAAATCATTAACGTGCAGCATGAAACACAGACTAGATGTTATGCATAGACTTGAAGCATGTCACATCCTTAAAACTCCGGAGTAAAAGAGTTTACAGTCAGCTTGATGTATCTGGAACGCAGTATAAACTAAATCAATTTCACTGTCATCATTAAAACTGAACAGGCTCTGTGATGTCCTTTATTAAAAGAAACCTTCTCCTGAACTGTGAACAGATGCGAGTCCTCGTCTGAAAGCCTTTGACAAAGCTCTGTTTCGGTTCTGCCGTGCTCCAGTCAACAGTTGTTCTATAACCTCTATGACTGTGGTGCACTTCCTGCATCAAACTGACATTGGTTTGGCTTTACGCAAACACAAAGCTATTTATAGCGTCTCTCCCACTTTATTTTCTCCCCCCCCTCCCCCCCCCATTCTCTCCCTCTCTCTATCGCTCTCTCTCTCCCCCTCTCATGTATTTGCATTTGTGCTATGCAAACAGGAGTGTGGTGTCAAGTGCGTCACTCGCACAGGCCTCGCTCGTCCCTTCTCTTTCTCAAGCCTCAATCCACCTCAGAATTCTCTCTCCTCCAGCTCGACATGGCTTCCCCTCTCCTCCGCCTCGCTGTAGCTTTCCACCTCTCTCCCACCTTCACCCCTCTCTTTCCCCCCCACCCACCCACCCACCCTCATCCCCCCTATCCCTCTCTCTCCTCCTCTCTCTCTCTCTGTCTGTGTTTTCCTTTGCTCAATTGTTTTGCTGTAGATTTGACCGCTATGATTAATGACCTCAAAGCCTCAGGAAAGCAAACAGAGGGAGAGAGAGACACGACAAGCTTGCCCTTCCCTTACAAACCACCCTTTTCTTTTTCTCATGTGTCAGCCGCTCGCATGTTCACACTGAGCGCGTCACGACTTCTGCAAAATAAAAGATCATATAAGTCAGATTACATCGGAGAGAGATTTTTACAAGCAAAAAAAAAAAAAACAAAAAAAAACTTGACTGACTTCCGCAGCCGCCATCTTGCAGAGAGAGCAGCTTTCCTCGGCCGGTGACGTAAAGCTCCATGCATTATTAATTCATTCTTAGTGTGTTTTTACTGTAGTTTCTTTGGCTCGTTAAGTACCCTTACATATATGTATATTTTTTTTATCATTGATCTCCACGAGTGCACTGCATGTACACTTTTTTTTTGACAGTATTTCCTCACGTTTAAAAAGCTTCACAGCAGCAGGGGAGCCGCATATGGAATGAACCTCAGAGGTCAGAGCTCAGGTTCAAAATAGCCAGGTAGGCGGTGGGCGTTCTGGGTCTCACTCAAGGAGACTCTAGCTCGGTGGATGCTGAAGTATAGTCAAAGCAGAGTTCACCCAAGAATGAATACTCAGTCGTTATCGTCTCACCGTCATGCCGATAGAAAGTTTGGGGAAGTTTTGCCGTCCAAAAAAAACACTTCTGGAGCAAAATGTGTGAATGTGCGAATCAAAATTTCAAATCAAAAAAGCACTGCAGCATTCTTCTTAAACACATGAGGTAGATGGTGGCTTGTTTGAAAGCGTTAACCAACTGAAAACTGGTGTAATCCAAGTCTCTAAAAGCCCGGAGATCCCAAATTGATCGACAAGACAATACTGACAACCTCGACCCCGATCGAGCTCATGCTCCCACCTCAGATGGGGATGAGGTGAGCAGATCATGACTGAATTTTCACTTTTGAGTGAACTTAAACTTTAACTTTTGGGTGATAAAGGTGACATTGTGGCATTCATACCACAGGATATGCACATTTAATGAGCATTACTGAACTTTTGTTTTGTTTAAATTTCCCGTAAGTAATAAAGAACTTATATCGTGGTACTTGTTCAACGCCAGGCTAATTGTTTTCCCCGGATTCCAGTCATTTTGCTAAGCTAAGCTAATCACTGCCGGCTCTGGCTTCATATTTTACAGTGCAGACATTAGAGGGTAATCAATCATTTATAACTCTCGGCAATAAAGCAAATTGGTGAGCTTCCTAAAATGTTGTTCCTTCACATCGGAGCAAATTTGAGACCATTAACCTCAAATTGGCAGATGGTAAGTGCAAACCCAGGGTCATGCAGAGATTTGTTAGTCCCCTCTTGTGTCCGTGCCGTAGTTCACTTAACTGGCCGGTTGTGAATAACAAAAAAACAGGAAATGATTATTTTACCTTTCCCCTGGATTTAGATATTGTTTGTTATTCTAACAACTGCCCTCCATGACTCCTCCACATTGTGCTGCAGGAGCACCACCACACACACACACACTTCACTTTGCTCTTTGACTCTCTGCATAATTGTTTGGGTTTTTTTTTTTCACTCACACTGTTCTGCTCACGGAGAGATCTGGTATTTCGTGGGACCCGTTCCAAGACGCCATTGCAATCTGGCACGATGTGATTAGGACAGCCATGTAAAATCACTTTTCCAGGCCGCAATGAAGAGAAGTGATTTCATTTTCATCGCAGAATACAATGATTGTTCCTCCCGCAAACTAACAGTGCTATCAGGCGGAAATCACCGCGCGAGAAGTTCCATCAGAGGCTGGATGATAACGTGGAAATGGCATCGGGGCTTCAAATTGAGTAATGTCGTAAGGAAGTGACTCAGTATCGCGGTTTGTTTGGTGCTCTTATTGTGTCATGTAGAAAGATGGAGACAAAAGGCAAGAGGACTGTTACGGCAGAGGAAATATGACTATAATGTTCAGAAAGAATCCGTCCCTTAATAAGGATTCACGCTGAACATCTCTTATGACTGCGGTACAGTAAATTTGGTCCCTGGAAAATATGTCTCATTACACGTGGGGAAACGCGACTGGAAAAAAGATTGTGGCCCATTTCTGGTCCCAGCCTGCAACTTGAGGAACACCCCGACTAAGTCACTGTAGGCACGTATCCATCCCGTTACGTGACCTTACAGTAGCAGCGGTAATTCATCTCAGCCACTACGAGCTGTCTTGAGGTGTGTTTTGTTTCCTCATAAATGGCTGGTGCCATATAGTGTCAGACAGAGAAGCAGGGAAGGCCTTTGGGAGTGTGTGTTTGTGTGTGTGTGTGTTTTGGTGTGTGTGTGTATATATACACGCCTGTGTGTTTCAAGCTGCGGCCTCTGGCTGTGACCCCAGTGTTAATCACACTACAGCCAGAACAACCACAGGCTCTATCGCCACCACGGCTGCTTACAACCCTCCTCCTCCTCAGCTCCTGACTCCATTTCTCCTTCATTCATGCTCTCTGTCCTTACTTGTACTTACTGTTTTTTTTTTTGTTTGTTTTCTTTTTTTTAATTCTCTCCCTCTCCCTCCCCCTCCATACATGCATCCTCTATATCGTTCTCACTGTACCTCCCACTTGCACATGATCTCTACCCACTCCCTCATCGTTAGCTCAGGGGTACACCCCCGTCTTTCTCATCCCCGTAACCTCAAACCGTCACCTCTCCTCTAGCCGAAGCCTCCCCTTTAGGCTTCTCGAGCTCTGTGTTTCCGAGCTCTGAATTAGCGGGGCTACCCTGTCCTCGTTTCTCAGGCAAAGTGCAGAAGAGCCAAAGGATGTTCTCACTTCCCAGAGTCTGGGTGGTTTTGAGATCACTAACCACTTGGCTGGTATAGCTGGGTGTTGATTTGTGATTGTTTTTTGTTGCTGGTCTGCTTGATAAGAAAAAAGGCGGCAAATAACTGACATTTGAGTTGTCTGCGGCGCTGCTCTGGTTGTTTAGTTTATAAAATGGTGAGAAAGGTCAGCGGGAGCTTCCCAACGGCGAAGATGACTCCCTCAAATGTCTTGTTTTGTCTACAACCCAAAGATATTGAGTTTACTGTCGCAGAAGAGCAAAGAAACAAGAAAACATTCAAATCAGCGAATTCTGACTTCTTGTCTTCTTTGAATATTACTTAAACCGATAAATCGATTATAAAAATAGTTTGCAATTAAAGGTGCATTCTCAAAAGTTTGGGTGAAACAACGTCCATGTATTGTTGCAGAGGTCTCTACTAAACATAGAAATGCTAACCAGCTAGCCACAACATTTTATGGCCCATAGATCTTTTGATAGCGTTGTAAACATCAACACAAAACCCGACCGCTACAGTCTTGACCACTAGCAAGACCGTTAACCGAGCTACCTAGCTAATGGCAGCTGCAGTTCACGGTAAGTGTGATGATATGCGGCTCCCTATTGGTTTGGAGTATGAAGCTGAAAGGGCACCAATTCTTTAAGTTCGTAGTTCACTACTTATCAATTCATCAATAAATCATCGAGGCTCGAGCAGGAAACATCTTCTACGTGTGGCTCTGAAATTTCAGGCGTCATCAGCCTGTATTGTAATTGATGATCAGTACAGAGTTCACCTCGACCTTTCTAGAGATCTGGAAACCTGCGTTGCGGCCCAAATGACATCAACCGGAGCAGGAAGCACGAACCTCCTACAGCTTTCGAAAATAATGCCAGTCTCACGAGAAATCACCTTCTCTTTGAGTCTGAACCGTAGTAAACACTGAAAGTAGGTCCCTGGAATTTCCTCTCGTTGTTCTAGCAAACTGCATGGCACAGCAAATCAATTTCTGGGTCAACTCCCATCTGACTCACCTGTCATATGTCGTTTGATTACACGAATGTTGCCTTTGATTTGATTTGACTTGAAAAAAATTTGCCGGCTGGCTAACTAGAGGGCCGTCGGTGCTCTTGAGCGTTGTGATTATCACTCTGTTGTTGTGCCTTTGTCGCCTCGTGACACCCGTGGAATCGCAGCGGCGGAGAGGTGTGCACACACTTACACACACGCAGACTCAGGCTGTAGGCGAGCTGAGATGACGAGTGCGAGTTACACAAGCTTTGACAGAGCCTAATTATACGTGTCTCTAATGAACTGTAATTACTGACATCCACCAGAGCATCGAGGTCTATAAGCCGAAGACTCACAGTCATTAGGCTGCTGTGTTACACTGTTTCTTTATCTCCGCTGACTGACTGAAAATCTCTGTTTTCGGTCCCTGTTGTGATGTGTCGCTCTCTCCCTGACTGTTTTCTCATCTCCTCTCTCTTTCTCTCTCTCACTCTCTCTCACTCTCTCTCTCCACAGTTTGATGGTGACAACATGTACATGAATGAAAACAACCATGAGTTCCTCCCGCCAAACCAGGTGAGTTCAAATTGCCCCTAATGGAATACCTGCTCTCTTCCTGTTATTTTCCTCCACTCCCGGTGACTGTTGCCTGAGTTGTCGCGGAGCAATTTTCGTTCCACCAGCGTTCAAGCTCGCGAGGACGGCAAATTGCTGTTACTGAAACGACTACAGAGTTATGTGACATCAGCTGAAAGCAAAAGGGGACTGAAATCTTTCAAAAAAGTGCTCCAATTAGTTCAACCTTTTTTTTTTTTCCTACGCTGACAGATGCAACATGAAACTGTCTTCAACAGTGCACTGTTTGGGGGAAATGTTCCCATAGAGTGATTGGAGTGTTAGCGGTCACCCTGTGGAGTAAACATTCACACATTACTTCTAGTACCAGAACCAGAAGTCGAAAAGTATTCAAATAACTCCCCGTTAAGTTTCTTTATAGTGTTTTTTTGACTAGGCAACAACTACTCGTCCTGGCGTCCATATTATTATACTATTAGACGCATATTAGAGTGCTACGATTTAATAAACGACTAAATTACCAGCGACTTCCAAAAACTGGGCCGTAGTTGTACGCTCACTGTTTGATTAGGTTTAGGCAAGAACGTGTCTGGGTTAGGTTTAGGAAAACATTGTGATTTGAGTTACAATAACTTTGTTACATTTGTAACTTCAGTTACCAACTTACCTTAGATTAGTTACATATTACGTATGAGACATCGCTGTTAAGGTTTACTTCTGGCGTTACACTGGACACAAACAATGGTTGCATGAATGAAAGTCATGTGCATTTAAGCCCGACCTGTAGCCGTCTCCTCCACTTTTTACTCTGTATACTACTTTTACTTCCTTCCTCCTTTGCAGCTGTAGTAATATCTAAATCCTCTAGGAAATGTATATATGGTCGACCTACATGGTCGTTTCTCTGATGATGACATTGATTTCTATAGTCGATTTATTTTTTGGGTTGCCCAGCCATTCCTAATTTTTTCACTTACACGTCATACAGTATCACTTCTTCAGCCAGTCCGGTTAAATAACATCAAGCCAAATATATGACAAACAAACACACAGAACAAATTAAAGTAAAACACTGTAGTAATCATGAAAGACCCGTCTTTAAAGATTACTTAAACTATATAAAAACTTTTTTTTCAGTGTTTGGATAATTACATTTTGTAGATAAGTGATTATGGTTCTTCTGTAAAACAAAAACTATTTGTTGCAAGAGTCTGTCCCAGCATGCACTGGGCAGAAGGCCCTAAAACACCCTGCGTACGTTGCTACTCCGTCACAGTCCACGTCAGGCTGTCATAATGACATGTCTTCATTCAGTCGGAGGAAACCGGAGATCCCAAACCACCCCAAAAAAAAAAAAAAACACATTCCAGACAGAGAGTGCTGGGCCTTCTTTCTGTGAGGCCACTGTGTCAGCCATTAAGCTAACTCTGCCATCATAAAATTCAAATTCACTATATTCCAATTATGCAATCATCCCCTGCGCACACAATTTTCACTTCGGTAAAAGCCAAGCAGGAAACGCCGTTTCACTCTGAGTGAGTTTTGGCCTCATTGCAAAGGATTTATTAAGTTAGAATGGAGGGGGGAGTCTGTGCTCTTCGACAGTACATGGCAACCATGCCAGATCCACTGTAGCACAGCTGGTCACGAACAACTGGGAGACCATATGGTTGTGTTTGGACAGGGGGATTTGTGGAGTTTGGGAATAAGCCCATCTGACATACACAGGGGAGCAGGGAATTTGTCCCTGTCAATTGCAATTATTAGAGCCGACCCATAGGCTACAGTAGTTCTGAGTTTCTGTTGCATTTGCTCTTTTGCTTAATTTCTTAATGCTCTGGTTTGTTAAAGTATGGCTCGAGGCCCAGACTGAGAAACTAGAGCCGGAGCTGCTTATGCTGCTTCTTGTGCATGATTCTCTAAGTTCATTTAAATAACTCTGACAACAAACGTGTCTGTCACCGAGCGATTTTTCAGGATGATAGTGCTGTTATCTGACAAATTCCTCATGCTGGTTTTCTTGGCTGTCTAAAAAAGAGAAGAGAATATCTTAAGAACCACTGCTTTTATCGCCCGTTTTGATTCAGCACATGTAGTTTTTACTGCACCGCTGATTGACTGATTACAAGTCGTGCTGATGCGCGCAGTGTTTTTTTCGCCGAATTACTGAGGGACGGATAAAACCTCGCAATTGTGCCGTAGAAGATAGAGACAGAGAAACGGAGAGAGAAAGGTGGGGATCAAGTAGGCACGAGAGGAAGGAGAAAGAGAGAGGGGATACGGCGTGATGGGATGAGAGACGATTTTGCTTTGCTCTGTGTTATACTTTGTTTACTCAGGATCTT